>NW_006408625.1:335503-341964 GCF_000296735.1 Chrysochloris asiatica
TCAATCACTTCTCCATTGATAAGAAAGCTGTTTATTGGTCCAGTGGTGAGGATTTTTGTTTTCTTGACATTGAGTTGTAATCCATATGGAAGGCTGTGCTCTTTGATCTTCATCAGTAAATATTTTAAGTCCTCTTCACTTTTAGCAAGCAAGGTTGTATCATCTGCATATCTCAGGTCTTCCTTATAGGCACATATATATATTACCTCGTTATTGACTGCACTGAACTGTGCTTTTTGATGATGAATGCAATGGCATTCCTCTTTTGTACTTCCAGCATAGTAAACTATATAGTTGTTCAATTCAAAATGACCAAGACTAGTCTATTTCAGCTTAGTAATGCCTAGGATATTAATCTTTACGTGTTCCTTTTTGACAACTTCCAATGTTTCTAGAGTCTTACTTTGTACATTCCATATTCTGAAAATATGCTTCTGAGCGTTTCTTCTCATTTTGAGTTGTACTCCATCAGCAAATGAAGGTCCTGAAAGCTTTACTCCACCTGTGTTATTAAGGTTGACTCTACTTTGAGTAGGCAGCTCTTCCCAGTCATATTTTGAGTGCCTTCCAATTCAAGGGGCTCCTCTGGCACTGTATTAATATTTCGCTGCTACTCATAAGGTTTTCACTGGCCAATGTTTTTTCAGTTGTAGGCCACCAGTTCCATTTTCCTAGTCTTAGTCTGGCCGTTCCACTGAAACCTGTCCACCATGCTGATATTCAAAGTACCAGTGGCATATCTTCCAGCATCACAGCAACATATAAGACACCACAGTATGACAAACTGACAGATGCATGATGGAAGACGATGCATAGTGATAATTATTGATGATGGCAATTCCACAGCCTTCTTGGAATTTTATAAAGATGTTAATGTTTATAAATGATTGCATCCCAATAATGAAAACATGTAGGATAGAAACCCCAGACATCTAGGTAGAAGGATCAATATATAGGCCAGTAGAACAGGGGGAGAGAAAGTGTTCCTTTCCCTCTGTCAGCTAAGAAGATGCACCTGCCACAACTTTCATCTGCATAGTGATTTACACACATTAACCAAGCTTCCCTTCAGCCAGACTAGGCAGGGAGGTTATAATTACCCCATTTTACAAATGGGTTAAGTGCTTTGCCACAGGCACACTGCAGTTCCTCCCTGATTAGACAGTGGGGAAGGGGGTGGGCTTCACCAGCTCCATGCAGAAGGTAGACCAGGGTTTCCTTCCTTTAACACAATCTGTCTGACCCTGCAGACACACACCAGCACTGCACTGAGAACCAGAAGGCCAGGTTTCCAATAGGAAGTCGCTAGCTTGTGCGTAGTTGACTCATGGTGACCCCATTATGTATAACAGAACAAAACCCCCTAATTGGTTGTGATCCACAGTTTTTATTGATTGATTATTGTAAGTAGATCTCTAGGCTGTCCTCCCTCATTGATCTTAGTCTGGAAGCCCCACTGAAATCTGTTCAGCACTGTAGCAATACACAGGCAAGATTCCACTGACAGACAGGTGGTGTCTGAGCATGAGGTACATTGATTGGCCAGGAATCGAACCTGAGTCTCCCATGTATGGAAGGAGAAAATTCGACCATGAACCATCACTGCTCTCTCAGAGCTGAGTACCCACAAATACATCTAGATGTCTGTCTTTGTAAAGGCTTTCTGAGAGTGCCCCTGTTACAAACATAAACCCAAAGATAAAGGAGGAAGTTTATCATTTCAGTGTCTTCTTAGTCTCTTGTAAAGTGCTGTCGAGTCGTTTCTGACCCATAGCGACCCTGTATAGGATTTCCAAGTAGTGGCTGTTGAGCTTGAATCACCAATCTTGTGGTTCCAATGACTTTGCAGTCCAGCGCATTCGTCCACAGCCCTACACCAGGACTCCTCTTAGTCCCTCAGTCACACTGTATTTTCTTTATAATAACGGAAACAAAATTTCAGAACTACTGCAGAAGACTGTAACAAGTACTGAAGTGATCAATGATTTTTATCCCACCTGTATTTTTGAAAGAGTCCTGGTGTGGCACTCCAGGCTAATGCGCTAGACTGCAAAGTCATTTTGAACATCAGAATTGGTGGTTCAAGCTCACCATCTGCACAGGGTCGTTGTAAGTTGGAACTGACTCCATGGCACTTAACAACAATAACAACATATTTTTGAATGTTTAGAATTTTAGTACATTTCAATGGACTTTCTGCTTTTTTCTCTTTTCCTCAACTCTTAACCCATGAATAATGCTCAATGTTTGTCAAAATTTCCATTTTCTTCTGAAAATTCTGACATTTTTCTTCTGAAAAATTATAACATCCACAGATGTTATAATTGCCTACATTTCAGAAAAAAAAAGTGCACATCTCTCTAGCTTTTGAAAATTAAAAAAAACAAAAACAAAAATAATAAAATGTCTTCCTTTTGTACTTGACAAGTTCCCTAGGGACCTTTCCTCCTGGAATTGTTTTAATTTTTACTCTATTTTATTGTGGTAAAGATATATGTCACAAAACATTTGTCATTTCAAGATATTTTACAGGTACAATTTAGTGTTGTTTAGTGGGGCCAACTAGGCTTGCTGGGTTTTCTGGGGACTGGACATTTTGAATAATTTTATCAGCTCTGGGGTATGGGGACTGTCCCAGTTGTTGATGCTTGGCTAAGGATGATTAAAGTGGTGCAGAGTGGCCGAGGTGAGTGAGAAATTGATAAGGGGAGTGGATGGAGAATGAACTTAATATGTTTTCTGTTGTGCTCACCATGTATGTTATACAATCCTCACTGCCCGCTATCAGTCCACTTCCTAAATTTCCCATCACCCATAATTTAAAAATTTGTGTTTTGACTTCATTGAAAATCTTGCTGCATTTTATTGCTGGTAATGACACTACCTCAGGCTTTGGTTGCTTTTCCTCTGTGGTTGGCTCACTTACTTTGTTTATGACTTGTGGTTGGCAGCTGGCTTTGGCACAGCTTCCTGCTTTATTATTTTGCATTCTATCCTTGGACCTGGATGTTCTTGTAGCCAGCACTCAGGTCCTTTCTGTTCCAGTGGAGTTCATCCACCTGTGAGTAGATCCGTTCCATCTGTCCTCAGGTCTCCTTCTTAACAGTGGCTCAGCGTCAGAGCTATAAATGCCTGAGTTCGGGAACTAATCCAGTCTCCTTGGTTGAAAGAATGCATGACAGGATCACAAGCCACAGGGTAATAAACATCATTTGGATGCTAATAAATTTCAAGCTTTGAAAGCAGGTGTTTATGTCCAGCAAGACATACTGTTTGCAGAAGGAGCTTTCTTGGGATGTCTGTCGTGTGTTTGGTACAGTGACACCTCAGTGGTATAGCAAGAGAATGAATATATCTCAGGTCTCAGGTAAAAGGAAGATGAAATCATTTGGTAGCAAAGACTGTGGGACTACCCAGTCAAATTCTCCCAGTTCAATCCCAGCCAAGTCTTGCCACCCCATTCCTATCTATACCTCCATCATCTGTGGTTGACTTTCTCCATCTGTAAAGGATTAGTAGCTCATCTTTCATCTTCTGGGGGAAGGGGAGTTAATTTTGATTACATTTCTCTTGTCCTTTATTTTCCCACTTCCAGAGCTCTGATAGCATAGTGGTTACGAATCGGGCTGTGAAACGCAAGGTCAGCAGTTTGAAACTACCAGCTGCTCCGCGTGAGAAAGATGAGGCGTTCTGCTCCCATGAAGATTAACAGCCTCGGAAACCCTGTTCAGGGTGGCTATGAGTCGGAACCAACTCCATGGCACATAACAACAACAACATACCTCCCTACTTTGTGATGTTGAAGTCTGTGGCCTCTGATTCATGGTGGCCCCATGCATAACCAACAAAACATTTCCTGGTCCTGCACCAACTTGAGAGTCATTGCTGTGCAGGCTCATTGTTGGGTTCACTCTGTATTTTGAGTGGGTTCCAGCTGACAGGGACCTTAGGCAGTATTGTTTTTGTGAAGCGCCGTCCAGTCGATTCCAACCCATTGTATAGAGTTTTCAAGGAGCAGCTAGTGAACTTGAGCCACCGACCTTGCAGTTCAAATGACTTTGCAGTCTGGCACATTAGCCCACAGCACCACACCAGTAATGCTGTTGTTGTTGTTGTTAGGTGCCACTGAGTTGGTACCGAGTCATCGTGACCTTATGCACAGCAGAATGAAACACTGCCTGGCCCTGGGCCAACCTCACTACTGTTGCCACACTTGAGTCCATAGATGCTACCACTTGGCCAATCCATCTTGTTGGGGGTTTTTCTCTTTTTCTCTGACCCTCCACCTTACCAAACATGATATCCTTCTCCAGCAACTGGTCCCTCTGGACAATCTGTCCGAAGTATGAGAGACGAAGTTTGGCCATCTTGGCCTCAAGGAGCACTCTGGCTGCACTTCTTCCAACACAGATCTGTTGGATCTTTTGGCAGCCCAGGCACTTCCAATATTCTCCTCCAACACTGTAACTCAAAAGCATCAATTCTTCTATGGTCTTCCTTATTCACTGTCCAGCTTTTGCATGCATATGAGGTTATTGAAAATACCATGGCTTGGGTCAGGTGCACCTTAGTCCTCAAGTTGACAGTCTTCCTTAAAACCTGTCCACATGAATGACCCTGCTGGTATTTGATATACCAGGAGCCTAGCTTCCAGCCTCACAGCAACATACAAGCCACCATACTATGGGAAACTAATAGAAGGGTGGTGAATTTATGTAATAATATTTTGGAACTTTGTTCTTTCAGGTCAAGATTTTGAATTTGATCACAGAATATAAAATTAATGGAATTTAAAAGTCTTTAAAAATACAATAAATGAATATTTTGTTTGATCTGCATGGAATGGCTTGCTGTGTTAAATTCAAATCAATTGTAAATCGTATCAATAAGCATTTTTCAATGATTTTTTATTTTTTTAATTAAAATTTTTTTTTCTTAAATGTTTTATTGTGAATTATGTGATAGTTTACATGGGAGAACATTAGTTTTACATTCATTCTATTGCATATCGTCTCATTGCCATGGTTACAATCCCCTCCATGCATCATCAACCAACCAAAGGGTATACTCTGCAATCCTTCCCCCGTACCCCCCAGGTCTTCAGCACACAGTCACTTTCCCTCTCTGGATCTAAAGTCTCCAGCTGCTCCATCGCTCCACGTCATCATCTCTGGCTCCATTTCAGGCATCACTGCTTCTCTGGGTAGGGTCCCGCTCTCTGCTCTTCTCACTTGATGGTCCTTGAATGATTTTTGGCTTATTTAGGACTTGTTGGTGAAGGGGCCCAGGTGGCATTGTAGGTCAGGCATTGGACTGCTAATTGGAAGGTTCATGTTTCAAACCCACTAGCCACTCCTCTAGAGAAAGATGAAGCTTTCTGCTTCCATAAAGACTTACCATCTTAGAAGCTCTCTACAGGGTCGCTATGAGTCAATGGCAGTGGGTTTGGTTTCGTGATGATGGAGATACAAAAGAAGAAGATGTGGACTTGCAACCTGGCTGGGAAGGAAAGAAGTATGGGTATGAAAAACAGACATATTGTATGTCTGCCTTTCCTCCAAATGTCTCTGTCAGACAGTCACATTCTTGTAGTCCCTGCCTCCATTTTGGAAGGGCTGATGGGTACAAATGACTTGTGCTCACCATAATCCTAACCATTGGTGATTTGATCCATTCAGTGGTGCTGTGGGAAAAAGGCCTGATGATCTGCTTTTCTAAAGATTCCAGCTAAGAAAACCTGAAGAAGTGTTTTTACTCTGCAACACATGCGGTTGTCACGAGTCTGAATCAACTTGGTGGCAATGCTTGGGCTTTTTGGTTATCTCGTATACATACACATACACATATGTGTTCTGCCTTTATCCTGGTGTGGCACGGTAGGACAAGCACTAGATTGCTAACCACAAGGTCGACTGTTCAAAACTACCAGCCACTCCTTGGAAACCCTACACAGGGTCACTGTGAGTCAGAATCAACTTGAAGGCACTTAACAACAGCAACAACCTTCATCATATAAAATGTAGCATTCAACATATAGTCGTGAAGGAGCTCTGGTTGCATAGTGGTTACAAATTGGGCTGCTAACCTCAATGCCAGCAGTTCGAAAACTACTAGATGTTCCATGGGAGAAAGAGGAGGCTTTCTTCTCGCATAAAGATTTATAGCCTTGGACACCCTATACCAGGTCAATATAAGTCGGAACTGACTCCATGGCACATAACCAACCAACCAACCAAGCAACAAACTGACAAATAGTCTTTAGTACCCTAGTTTATTAAGGAGCTCTGGTAGCGTAGTGGTTACGAATCGGGCTGCGAACCGGAAGGTCAGAAGTTCGAAACTATCAGCTGCTCCGCGGGAGAAAGATGAGGCGATCTGCTCCCGTAAAGATTTACAGCCTCGGAAACCCTATTCAGGGTCGCTATGGGTCGAAACCGACTCGACGGCACTTAACAACAACA
>NW_006408625.1:345469-358264 GCF_000296735.1 Chrysochloris asiatica
AGCAATAGATTTCTTGCTTCTGCCACAAATTCCCTGAGCTGTGAGCCTTCCAACCTTCTAAGTATTCCTTTATATGTGGTTCAGAGTTCTGGGACCATACCCTGAACCTGCTTGGTCGGGTATTCTGTGTTGTTGCTGGCGGAGCTCTCTGCTATACGTCCACCTGATCCACCATCTTGTTTGTTCCCCCTTAATAATATATTTTTTTAATCATTTTATGTCAGTTTGTAAAAATATTTTTCATTTTTTAATATTCCAGCTACACAGTTAAGTACTTCATGGAGTAAATGTACCATAATTAATTCAGCCAAATTTCTATATATGAGCTTTTAGATTGTCTCCAATATTCTTCTATTAGAAATAATGCTGCAATGAATAGCCTTGTGCATGTATTTTCTTGCATTGTAGAAGGTGTATTTTTAGGGTAAATCAACTTGACAACAACACGTTTCGTTTTTGGGCTTCATAGGTTACATATGTGAATTGAGTATAAAAATCTTAGTGTCAGATAATGGGTTTTGTGGTCAGAGAGTGAAAAAGGGACAGGTTATCAGTCAGGGTAAGTACCTCAATCTTCTGGTGGTGTGGGTGTTCCCAAAGGGTAGGATGATCTTTTTTTTCTTAAAGCTAAGGAGGCCATGTAACTGTCATCAGTATAAAGTTCCCTACCAGCAAGAAATGCGTGGGTAAACCACAGCTCCTGCTTTCAACTTTGGCCCTAATTCCTAAACATCCCCTCCCTTTATGAAATAAACACCTGACACCCTGGTGGATGCATCTGTGTGTAGGTACTTGGGTGATTAAATAACAGGTTTCCCATATCATTCTTATTAGTTCTGCCGTACAGGTCCTTGAGCTGACATCTGCACAATAGCATCTTTTGAACTGTTCTTGGTCTCATGCCTGAAACTTATCACTTAACTATTTTGCACCCACCTCTCCACTCCTAAGGCAAGTTTCTATTGTGTGCATTTCCCTTGGTAGCTGAGCTTGTCATTAATTAAAATAATCCTGGAAAACAGCCAAGCAGGTTGTTTTAGAATGTCTACAGAAGATCTAAGTTAATCAAGTTTTAACACTTACAAATTGTCTACTGAATGCTTACTACCTGCCAGGCAATATGCTAAGGTGCTGGGAACAGCAGGTTAGCAAAATTCTTTTTAATTAGCATTTTAATGATTTTAGTGATGTAAATTACACACACTGACTGTGAAGTAGGAGTTAATGTCTCTGTTTTGTTGCTTTGGAAAAGGTCCCCAGCTAGAAAGTAAAGGACAATATCTTCTTTATTCTGTTTTCCATAATCCCATGGATATTGCTCTTTGAAGCCTATTTTGTAGAAACTTTTGTTGTTAACTTTGTTAACATATCAATATATTTTCTTATTAGGACTTGAAAGAAATTCCTCTGGAATCACCATCCAGAATAACTGGGCTTCTCACAAGTAATTGGTTTGTTTTGATTTAGTGGGCAGTGTGCAGTCTGAAAGGTGGCACTGTAGCATAAGCATTGGACTGTTAGCCACAAGGTTATTAGTTCAAACCCACCATTTGCTCTGGAGGAGCAAGATAAGCTTGTCCACTCCTGTAAAGATTTATAGTCTCAGAAAGTCTGTATAGCGTGCTGTAAGTTGGCAGTGGCTTTGGTTACTTTTGATTTATGAAGTCTGAAACTTTTGTGTTTTCCCCTTTCTGGTAGATGTTAGAATACTCAAATCTCCAAATTATAGTTCATAGAGATAGGACCAGGATGCTACATGCATACATCTCACCCCCCTCCCCATTGTTAACTGCACTTTTTAACTTTGTTTATTTTTCCTGCCTCCTCTTCTCTTCTGTTTGATTTTCTTACTTATTTTAATCTTATAAGACTATTTTCATACATTTAAATTAATCTCAAATTTTTTTTGAAATTGGATGGAGGTATTCATAAATACCCTATTAATAAAATGGAAAATGATTTTACCTAAGAGAAACTTCAGGTCAGATATATTTATGCTAGAAATTTTCTGGAGGTTTGGAGAATTTATCTTTGATAATTTTGTTCTTCAGTTCTCCAAGTAGAAAATGCATAGACTTCCATAGGGTTCTATAGTCAAGATGGATCACAGAGGTATCTAATTTATTTATTACTAATATTTAAATTTTTTATTGTGAAGTTGTTGTTGTTAAGTGCTGTTGAGTTGGTTCCGACCCACAGTGACCCTGTATATGGTTTCTGAGGAGGGGCTGGTGAGCTTGAACCGACTTTGTGGTTCAAACTGACTTTTAATGGACTCAGTGCATTAACCCACAATGCCATACCAGGACTCCTTTGTGAAGCGCAGGAAGGTTTACAAAGCAGACCATCAGTTTTACATTTGGTAATGTATACATATTTTGTTTCATCTCAATGATTGTAATCCTCTAATTTACTTTTGAGAATGCTTTCGTTTACCCTTGCTGTGATTTGTGTATATAGAATAAAGCAGTAAAATTTCCTGTTTTATAATATAAAAATAATATAGGCTCATTTAAAAAAAATTCACATAATACATAAAATAAAATTAAGTTAATGTTGTTTTGCCTCCCAGTCTTCTAAATTTCACTCCCAACTGAGTTGCAGTATAGATGGTCTCTGCACATGAACAAATGTCCATGTACAAATAGACTGTGGTACACTTGACTGAATCATACATATCTGGGATTAATACACTTTGTCACTCAGCAATATATGGATATTTTCCCATTTCAGTGTAAAGAGTTCTCTTATTCTTTTTGTAGTGATTTATTATTCCATTGTAAAAATACTTCATACCTTATTTGACTGTTGTTGTTAAGTGCTGTCGAGTTGATTCTGACCCATAGCAACCCTGTATAGGGTTTCTGAGGAGCAGCTGGTGAGCCTGAACCACCGACCTTGCAGTTCAAATGGCATTGCAGTCTGGCGCAGTAACCCACAGTGCCACACCAGTGAATGGTTATTTATTGTTTTGTTGTTGTTGTTAAGTATTGTTTAGTTGGTTTGGTTTGCCTCATAGCAGACCCTGCATAGGGTTTCTGAGGCTTTAAATCTTTACGGGAGCCGAAAGCCTTATCTTTCTCCTACGGAACATTTGATAGTTTTGAACTGCTGACCATGAGATTAGCAGCATGATTCGTAACCACTACATGACCAGAATTCCTTAGTGATTTTGAGATCAGAATTAATATCAAATTTTCAACAAAACTCAAGTGAACATCTTCTCAAATCACTGAAGCTTTGCAACAAATTTATGGGAATGCTGCCATATATACAACAACAGTTTTTATATGGATCAAATGTTTTAAGGAAGCTCAGGAAGACTTCAAAGATGATTCCATAAAGGGAAGACTGTCAACCTGACTGAAGCCCAGAGACTGGTGGAAAAAGATCGTAGAATCACCATTGATTCAATAGCTACTGAAGTTAGGGTCTCACACAATTTGGCATTTTCAATTTTAAGCAAACATCTTGGCTTCAACAAGCTTTCAGCTATCAGGATACCAATAGTTTTGTGTGAAGATCAGCTAGTTCAAAGAGCTGATCTTTTCATCAGTCTTTTAAACAAGATTGAAAGTAATGAAGGTGATTTTCTGGAATGAATCATAACTAGGAACAAATCTTAGATTTAGCACTGTGGTCCAGAGAGCAAGATCTGGTCTAAGGAGTGGCTTCTGAGAGAATCTGCTGGACCAGTTGAATTCAAGACAGTGAGGTTATCTCAGAACGTTATTGTTGTTGTAGTAACCCTATGCAACAAAAGGTGTGGATGCGCAGTCCTGCAGTAGCCGCACAATTGTTGTTATACTTGAGCCCATTGTTGCAGGCACTTTGCCAATCCATTCTGCTGGGGGTCTTCCTGTTTTGATGACCTTCAGTTTTACCAAGGATGATGTCCTTATCCAGGTGTTGCTCCTTCCTGCTAACATGTTCAGAGTATGTGAGACAAAGTCTTGCCATCCTCGCTTCTAAGGAGCATCTGGCTACAGTTCTTCCAAGTAGATTTTTTTTTTTTTGGCAGTACATGGTACTTCCAATATTGTTCTCCAACACCTTAATTCAAATGTATCAAGTGTCCTCCAGTCTTTGTTATTCACTGTCCAGGTTTTATATGCTTATGAGCCAGTTGAAAATACAATGGTTTGGGTCAGTCACACCTTAGTCCTCAAACTGACATATTTGCTCTTTAACACTTTAAAGAGGTCTTTTGTAGCAGCTGTGCCTAATGCAGTACATTGTTTGATTTTTTTTGACTTCTGCTTCCATATGTGTTGATTGTGGGTCCAAACAAAATCTTGGATAACTTCAATCTTTTCTCCTTTTATCACAATGATATTTACTGGTCCAGTTGTGAGGATTTTTTTTTTTTTTTTCTTTCTTTTTCTTTGCATTGAGGTGCAGTTCATACTGCAGGTTGCATATAATATTTGACAGAAGTATGGTGACTGTACTGTATTACAAACTGAAGGTTTGTGTCAACTATGCGTCAAACAAGTCTATCTGCACTGGATAACCAATTTATGTAACTCATTTTATTGTGACATTAATTTTATTGCAGTGTCAGCAATATTATAAGCATACTTATTCTGATGGTATTTTTGGTCTAATTTTTTTGATCCATTGGAATGAATTTAACGTTGATTCATGAATAAGGTATGGATTGTTCTTTGTTTTTTCTGATGAACCAGTTTTCTTAGCACCATTATTGTGATTTTTAAATGGTTTACTGAATATACAGCATGCTAAAACATTATTAAGTGGTGATCTACAAATATACAAAAGACTCTTAAGAAAACATAGCAACATGTATCAATAAACTTTAAGAACCAAATTGTATAAAGTTGGTTACAATTATAGAAGTGAGCTTTAGGTAAAGAGAGAGATTATCTACACCCTGAAATGAAATACTAAAGAGAAAAAATTTTTTAACAGAGTCTGAGGGCATTACTTCTCCAAGTTGAAAAAGTCATTAGCTCAGTTTAAGCTTTCAAACACCCAATTATTGGTATAGTGGGAAAGATTATTCAGGTAGGGATAAATGCTTACAACTGATCTGGCTCACCTCACTGTCTGCCTTGTGCCAAGAACAGTGTATGTTCTGGTTTTTGATGTCACCAAATAATAATGATCACATGGCAAACTTCTCAGTCAGACAAGATGACCTCGTAATGACCTTCAGACAAAAAATGGACCATAAATATCTGGCCCTCAGGATTAGCCACTCACACTAAGGACAGAAAGATACGGAATTGATTGAAATTACAGCACAGAAATTTAGGATTAAAAATGGAGGTTTCTTTCTATAAAGTATGTAAAGTGCTAGAATTTATATATATTTTCAAGCCTGGAAAAGCATTAGATGCATATCAATATTGTCTTTTACTCACTGATTTGAAATGCCAACTTCATACGTTTTCTGGATATTTCAGTGAATCCCGTTGACTTGTTTCTCTCTTCCTGACTCTAGTGTTATTGTTGTTGTAAACTGTTCTCAAGTTGGCCCCCGACTCATGGTGACTCCAAGAACAATGGGACACAACACTACATGCTCCTGTGCCATCCCTACCCTTCGTTGGGTTGGTATCAAATCATTGTGATCCACAGGGGTTTTCATTAGCTGATTTTCTGAAGTTGATGGCCAAGTCTCTCTTCCTAGTCTGTGTTAGTCTGGAAGCTCTGCTGAAACTTGTTCAGCACCACAGCCTTCCTCCATCGATAGGTAAGTGGGAGCTGTGCATGAGATGCATTGACTGGGAATCGAACCTGGGTCACTCACATAGAAGGTGAGATTTCTACCACAGAACCACCAATGGCCCATGGTGCTCTAGAACCAGAATGGCTTGTTTGTTCTAGTTTTTAAAAGTATTTGACTATGTGCAGGTGGCTTTAATAAAGTTACATGCCTATGTTTGGAGTTTCCATAGGACTTAATGAAAAATGAGAAGAGGATAGGATAAATGATTTAAAATTGCTTACTTGGGCTCCACATATCTCTAAACCAATTCATTGGAGTAACTAATATATAATTATCTTACAATTTACAAAGTGCTTTCGTGTATCATATGTATTGGTGACATTGGTGGTTAGTGGTAGAATTCTCACCTTTCATGAAAGAAAACCCAGGTTTGATTCCTAGCCAATACGCCTCATATGTGGCCATCACCTGTCTGGTACTGGAGGCTTGCATGTTGCTGTGAAAGTATGTAGGTTGTGGCAGAGTTCCCAGATTAAGAGAGACTAAGAAGAAAGGCCTGGTAATATACTTCTGAAAATCAGCCACTAAAAGCCCTTTGGATCATAACAGAACACTGTCTGATATAGATCATGAAGATGATGTAGGACTAGGCAATGTTTTGTTCTGTGGTCCATGTGGTTACCATAAGTTCCAACCATCTTGAAGGCAACTAACAATAAGCTGATTGTAGGGTTGCCCATTTCTGATATCTGTTACAAACTCCTTCAACAGGAAGCTGGTACAGTGGGGGCTGTTGAGGGTCAGGTATGTACAGGGCTGGCTTTCTTAAAGGGATTACGTTTTTCAACTCTTTGCTGTGTTCTTTTTTTTTTTTTTTAAATAAGAGACACGATAAATTCTTTGAGCAGATCTTTATTTCCAGCCTTCTGTGATAGTGGGGTACTTTTCAGCAACAAGCTAGTCAGTTTGACAGATAAACTTGCTGCATAATTAAAGGATTAGCATTGTTTCTCCTGAACCGAAAGAGGAAGGGAGGAATTTTGTGCTAACTTGTTTATAATAAAATTATTTGTTGTCATTTTGCAGGGAATCACTCTCTGGCTGTGAGGTAGTGTCAGTTTTGATATTTCAGCCTCAGAGGCAAGTAGGAGATGACATTTACACAATATGACCAGTGGCACATACCTGAATTGTCTCCAGCTTGTCAAATCTAGACAGTTTCCCATTCAAGAGTGAAGGAGAGCTTTTTTATGAAGATGGTGCCAAAAGCGAAGAAGGAAACGCCTGTCCCTCCCAAAGCTGAAGACAAAGCAAAGGCATTGAAGGCCAAGAAGGCAGTGCTGAAAGGAGTCCACAACCATACAAAAAAAGAAAGGTCCACATGTCACCCACCTTCCAGTGTCCCGAGACACTGAGGCTCCTGAGGCAGCCCAAATATCCTGGGAAGAGCACCCTAGGAGAAATAAGCTTGACCACTATGTCATCATCAAGTTCCCTCTGCTTCGGAGTTAGCCATGATGAAGATGGACTATAGCAACATACTTGTGTTCACTGTCAATTTCAAAGCCAACAAGCACCGAATCAAATAGGCTGAGAAGTCCTATGACATTGACCTAGCCAAGTTCAACACCTTGGTAAGGTTTTAACGGGGAAAAGAAGGCATATGTTCCACTGGCTTCTGACTAGGATGCCTCTGATGTTGCCAACAAAATTGGGATCATATGAATGTAAAACAGCTGGTTAATTATATAAATAAGGATTTTCAATACAAAAAAAAAAAAAAAAAAAAAGAATGAAGGTGAATTCATTCCATCTTACCTTTCGCTTACTTGCTTTTCTATGAAAGTACACTGGGTACACTGTTTCCTTTTTCCAATATATTCTAGAAGAAACTCAAGTCTTGTCCGAACAGGATGCTCCTCCTACTGGTGATTCAATCTTTCTGTAACCCAGTTAGGCTTCCGTGACTGGGGAGGGGTCAGGGATAGACAGATGGGGGTTCTGAGGATCTACCAAAAAATTGCTCAGGAAACCAATTTTACCCAACACCAAAGCCTACTTCTCTCCTTTGACTCTCTGTTCTCTTTCATGGAAGCTGAGATGACTTGTTGGAACATTCTAGATGCTTGTCTTCAGTGGATTTCTGGCAGAGGCAGATTCATGCCAGTCTGTGCTCTGGGAGGGCATTTACTGCTCCTAGACTTGACACCAGGTCTGTTGGATCCCAAAGTCCAAACTCTTTCCCCACTCCCACCCCCACCCCCACCCCGTCACTATGCTGCCTCTCAAAGGTGGCGTTTTTATTTATAATTTTACAGTGGTGAAATATATACCTATAACTAAACATTTGCCATTTTTCCCATCTTTAAATCTATACTTTTTGGCATTAATTATATTCACCATTTATGTTACAATCACCAATATCCCTTTTCAAAAGTTTGACACCACCCCAAACAGAAACTTAGTATTCCATCAGTAATAACTCCCGGTCTCCTACCTACCCTAGCCCTGGTAACAACTGATAAACTTTGTTCTCTAATCATTTACCTGTTCTAGATATTTCATATGCAAAGGTAAGTAAAAAAAAAATATTGCTATAATGGTTCCAGTTCATACATGCAATGGATTTATGACAAACAAAACGTGTTTCAACATGTCTCTGTGATCAGTGAATAGCTGCAGACAAGTTCTCTCAGTAGTATACTTGTCTTAGTCTCATTTGGGTGCTTTAAAAAAAAAAAAAAAGATCCAGTCAAAACAGTAGCTTCTGAGAGAATCTACTGGGCCAGTTACATTCAACACAGAGAGTTCAGCTCAGATGGTTACAGAGACTGTGTTTTTGGCCACCAAAATGATGTTCTTGATAGATTTTCTTGAAGGAAACAGGATGATCCCAAAGGCTTGTTATGAGGTTTTAAGAAAATTCAAAACTGAATCCATGAGAAAAAGATCAGAAATGTTGAGGGGAGGAATTTTTCCCCCATCACGACACTAGACCTGTTCGTAGAGAGGACTATCAGTGGAATTTCACTGAGAAGCCTTATCCTAGCCACCCTCCAACCTGATCCTCAAACTCAAAGAACATTTAAAAGAGATACAATTTGAGTCCTTTGAAGTTACCAAAACAGCAGTTTTGATGTGGTGTTGATGGAAGTGCTCAGAATGCTTCAAGGAAGACTGAGAAAGATGGAAATATTGGTGTCACAAGTGGACAGACCCAGATGGAAGAGATGTTGAGGAACCAAGACTTCACATTTTGATACTTTTGTTTCACTAGGGTTTTTATGATTTTGTAGCAATATTTTGTATTTACTTTCATACTCTAGATATTTAATGGGGTCATACAATATTTATCTTTCTGTGTTTGACTTAGTTTGCTCAGCATGCTGTTTTCAAGGTTCATCCATGTGTCCAAACCTCATTTCTCTTATGGTTGAATGATATTCCACTGTATGGAGATAGCACATTTTGTTTATACTTTCACTTGTTGATGGACACTTACATTGTTTCCACATTTTTGGCTATTGTGAATAGTGTTGAAGTGGACACTGTAGTATAAGGAACTGTTTGAGTCTTTACTTTCAAGTCTTTTGTATGTAGACCTAGGGGTAGAATTCAGTTACAAAGGACTACTGAATAGTTTAAAATCAGAAAAGGTATATATCAGATTTGTAGCCTTTCTTCTATCAGGTCAGACTGTTAACTGAACAAATAATCTGAGAAGCTGGACTATATGATGTAGAATATGGTTTCAGGACTGGAGGAAGTCTCATTAACAACCTGAAATATACAGTTGACACAACTTTGCTTGCTGAAAGTGAAGAGGACTTTAAGCACTTATTGATGAAAATAGAGACTACACAGCATTCAATATGGATTATACACCAATATATAGAAAACAGAAATCCTTACAACTGGGCCAATAAGTGGTAACATCATGATAAATGGAGAAAAGATTGTCAAAGATTTCATTTTACTTGTATCTATAATCAATGCCCATGAAGCAGCAATTGGGAAAATCAAATGATGTATTGGATCAAATTTGCTGCAAAAGATGTCTTTAAAGTGTTAAAAAGTAAAGATGCTGCTTTGAAGACTGAGGTGCACCTGACCCAAACCATCTTCTTTTCAATTGCCTCATGTGCATGTGAAAGGTGGGCAATGAAAGAAAAAGTAGTACCAAGAAGCATGGCTGTCTTTGAATTACCGTGTTGATGAAGAATAAAAGTACCATGGGCTGCCAGAAGAACAAACAAATCTGTGTTGGAAGAAGTACAGCCAGAAATGAGGATGGTGAGACTTGAGTTCACGTACTTTGGACATGTTATCAGGAGGGATCAGTCCCTGGAGAAGGACATCATGCTTGGTAAAATAGAGGGGTCAGTGAAAGAGAGGAAGCCCCTCAACAAGAAGGATTGGTATATTAGCTGCAACAATGGTCTCAAATATAGCAACAACTGTGAGGATGGCATAGGACCTGGCAGTATTGAATTCTTTGCACATAGGGTTGCTATGTGTTGGAACCAACCTAATGGAGCCTAAGAAGAGAAGGTGGTAAATCTGTGCTTAACTTTCTTAAGAACAGCAAAACTGTTTTCCATAGCAGCTGTACCATTTTATATTCCCACCAGCAATGTACAAGGGTTTCAATTTCTTCAGAGGTAGTACTTGAAGCTGGACAGTAGAAGATGGTGGAAATGTTTTTGACTCAGATTATAGAGTGGAAAGCATTATGGGTGAGAAAAAAGCATTAACATTAGAGGTAGGGAAGTTGGAGCCATCTTTGGGAAGGAGAGAGAGATGCTGCAGGAAGGCAGTGGCAGATAGTCTGTGTGTCTCCAGCCACACCCCCTTTACTCTCCTGTGACACCAATGGCATTCCTGGTGACAATGTTACTCCTCATGCCACAGTGTCTGTTGTTCTGTTTCAGGGATCCCCAGAGGTTCAGGAGGGCGCCTGCAGGATAGGGACGTTCTGAGGTGTGTGTTAAGCCTAGTTACCTGCAGTGATAACTAGTGTTAACACATCTTTCCTTCTTTCCTGACTGATTATTCCTGTGTTCTCCTGCCTCTTGGGATCACCTGCCAAATACATTACTTGCCACCAAGCTGTGCTGCAGGCTCTGCTATTCAGGAAACCCAATTAAGAAAGGGATCTTGAAAGACTTACTTGGAAATGTGAGCTTGATAAAGTAGGAAGCAATTCCTACAACCAGGGCAGAGTCTTGTGGGATAAATATTAGTTGAATAATTGGCCAATTTTTCCAGAGTGAAATCTGGCAACTGTATATTAGAAAAGCGGCCATAATATAACCTCAGATGGAAAATTCTCATCTATTTATCTACCTTGAAAATGTTTAAAAGAGCGGGGTGTGGAAGCAAGGAACCATCTGCAATTAATTGCCTCTTAAGTAAATTAAGTTTCATTTCTTCATATTCGGTGAATAAACATTTTGAGAAAGTACAAGACCCCTGATATACTCCATGGTGCCTAGAGAATAAAATGTGTTAATTTATCCCTCAGTAATTTCATTGACAATTTAATAAATTAACTATGTTATCAGAGTCTCTGGCTGGTATACATGGTTAGTGAGCTTGGCTACTGACTGAAAAGTTTGCAGGTTGAGTCCACCTGAAGGTGCTTCAGGAGAAAACTCTGGGGAAGAAAGTTTTACTTCTGAAAATCAGCCATTGAAAACCCTATGGAGCAGTGTTCTACTCTGGCACACATGGGTCAACACGAGTTGGAGTGGAGTGGTTTTGAGCTATGTAAGCCAGCAAGCCTCAGCAGACAAAAGGCTAACAACATTAGTGTGCAAGCACCCCCATAGAAAAGGGAGGAGAAGATATGGAGAGCAAACCTCAAAAACAGAAGAAAGAGAGAAAGAGAGAGAGAGAGAGAGAGAGAGAGAGAGAGAGAGAGAGAGAGAGAGAAAGAAAAGAAAGAAAGAAAGAAAGAAAGAAAGAAAGAAAGAAAGAAAGAAAAAATCATTCAAAAGGGAAATGCAATTTAAAAAGCAAAGATGTATCATTCCATATCAAGCTTTCTGGAAAGAATGAAGAAGTCTAATTGTTGTTGGGTCTGGAGATGTGGAGGTGGGATTCTTATATTCTGTCTATGGAGCTGTGAACTGGTAGCGTAGTGATTATGAATCAGGCTACCAACCTCAAGGTCAGCAGTTCAAAACTACCAGCAGCTCTGCAGGAGAAAGATAAGGCTTTCTGCTAACATAAATATTTACAGCCTCGGAAACCCTGTACAGGGTAGCTATGGGTTGGAACTGACTCGATGGCACTTAATAACAACAGCTGTTCTTTTTGGGACTCAATTTGGCAATAACTTTTCACCACTCATCTGTTAGTTTATCATACTGAGGTGGCTGTGATTCTGAAAGCTATGCCACTGGTATTTTAAATACCAGCAGGGTCACCCATGGTGGACATGTTTCAGATGAGCTTCCAGACAAAGACAGACTAGGAAGAAGGAGTGATGAGCTACTTCTGAAAATTTAGTCACTGAAAACCTTATGAATAACAGAGAAACACTGTCAGATATAGTGCCGGAAAATGAGCCCCTTAGGTTGGAAGGCACTCAAAATGAGACTGGGGAAGAGGTGCCTCCTCAAAGTAGAGTTGACCATGATGATGTGAATGGAGTAAAGTCTGTGGGAGAAAAGCCCACGAGACCTTCATTTGCTGCTGAGGCACAATTCACAATGAAGAGAAACAGCTGTAAACATCCATTGAAAATCGGAACATGGAATGTACAAAGTATGAATTTGGGAAAATTGGAAGTAGTCAAAAATGAAATGGAACACATAAACATCGATATCTTAGGCATTAGTGAGCTGAAATGGACTGGTATTGGCCATTTTGAATCTGCCAACCACGTGGCTTACTCTTCCTGCAATGACAAATTGAAGAGGGATGATGTTGCACTCATTGTCAAAAAGAACATATCCAGATCAGTCATGAGGTACAACGCTGTCTGTGATAAGATAATAACCATGTGCCTACAGGGAAGCCCAGTTAATACCACTATTATTCAAATTTATGCACCAACCACTAAAGCCAGTGAGGATGAAATAGAAGAATTCTAC
>NW_006408625.1:360569-421048 GCF_000296735.1 Chrysochloris asiatica
AAAAGAGGAAGACTCCCCAATGAGATGGATTGGCCAAGTGGCAGCATCGATGGACTCAAGTGTGGCCACAGTAGTGAGGTTGGCCCATGATTGGGCAGTGTTTCGTTCTGCTGTGCATAAGGTCGCTATGGGTTGGTATCAACTCGATGGCACCTACCAACAACAACATTTGTGTAGTATATGTATGGTCCTACAAGGCTACCCCTAACCCACTCTTGGGACATTATCATCTAGAAATAAAAGTCCCAGTTACCTCTGCAATATGTTCAGAGATATTGTTTGTAGCAATGTTCATAGAATACAAAGCTTGGAATGCAATGGATGTCAGTTGCTGATAACTGCTGATGAAAAAAAAATGCTGCAATGGAAAAAGAGAATTTCAGTTGATTGACTTGGAAGGATTTCTACAAAGTGTTGTATAAAGAATATCTCATGTAATCTTATTTTGTGTTTATTCTTTTCTGGAACCAGAGTGCCTGGGGGTTGATTCTGGTTCTAACTCTTACCAGCTGTGTGATACTGAATTTAATGCAACCTCTCTGTGCCTCTAGTTTTCATACATTAAATGGAAAGAAAAGTAATATCTATTTCATAGTGTTGTCATGGGGGATTGAATTAGTTATTGCACACAAAGTCTTACAATGATGCTTGGAATACGCTATGCTCAGAAAGTGTAGTTGCCAATGAGTCATCATCATCATCATCATCATCAAAAAAAAAACCAAAAAAAACCAACAAAACAATTGCCATTGAGTTAATTCCAGCACACGGTAACTGCAAATATGTCAGAGTAGCATGCTCCATAGGGTTTTCAAGGGCTGATTTTTGGGGGGATGTAGATCACCAAGACTTTCTTCTGAGGCACCTCCAAGGGGACTCAAACCTTCAACTTTTTGGTTACATCCAGACACATTCAACATCTGCACCACCAGAGATTCTTGTTACTACGATTGTTTTTGTAAATGTACGTTGCTGTTTTTTATCGTCGAGTCAGCTCATAGCAGACTCATAACAATCTTGTGTAGGATTTCTGAGGAGTGACTGGTGAGTTTGAATTGGTTATCTTGTAGTTCAAACTGATCCTGTGGTCGAGTGCTTATCCTACAGTGCCACACGCAGACTCCATGACTACATGTATGGTTTATAAGCATGGAGAAAAATACTTCAGATATATGCTTGGTTAGCCTGAGTTACTTAGTCGAGAGTTGGGGAAGGAGGTTGTGTAATGGGAATACAAAAAGTAAGGGAGGAAATGGCAAGGAATAACGTAAAGGAATAAGACATTTTAGAAACAGGTTCTTTAATAGATAACTTGTAGGGAAAAGAAAAGACTGCAATGGGCAAGTAGATGAAAAAAGATGAGGAACTTTCAAATTCTCAGGAAATGGCCATGAACCATTTATGGCCACCACCCAAATATGTGTATAGTGGTGGTGGTGGTGGAGGTGATGTGCCATGGAGTCGGTTCTGACTCATAGTGACCCTGTACAGGGATTCTGAGCCATTAAATCTTTACAGGAGCAGAAATCTTCATCTTTCTCCTGCAAAACAGCTGATAGTTTCGAACTGCTGGCTTTGAGGTTAGCAGCCCGACTCGTAACCACTATGCTACTACGAATGCATATTTGGGTGGTAAGACTATAAAGAGACACAAAGAAGGGATTTCTGTATAAGTCTGGATAGTGCTTACTCTTTGGAGGAGAGAAATGGTGACTGGGATGGGACATGTAACAGATGTTCCTATGAATGGCTGCAAAGTCCTAGTTTTTGACCTGCTTGGTGGTTACAATTCATTAAAAATTACATTTGTGCATGTGTGAAAACACACAGTTTCTATGTCTACATTATATTTTATTTTACAGTGGTGGTGGTGGCTGTGTGCCGTAGAGTTGGTTCCAACTCATAGAGACCCTGTACAGGGTTTCCAAGGCTGTAAATCTTTACTGGAGCAGAATGCCTCATCTTTCTCCCGCTGAACCTCTGGTAGTTTCGAACTGCTGATCTTGTGGGTAACCACTATGCTACCAAAGGTTAAAAAGTCATGGTAAATATCATGTAGTCAGTTTGTGCATTTATGCATAACTATATGTGTGTGTGTGAAAACAAACAGAGAAAACCAGAGAGTTGTAGAGAATGTTCCAGAATTAGGTCAAGGACTCTCCCTCTTCAAACCTAGGAGGCCTGAAGGCACCAGGCTCGGCAGCTTTCCTACGGAGCTCTGCCCAGACAGATGAAGGCAGGAAGGATTAGGTAGTGTTGATCATGCCTGCTAGATGTGTGAGTTACACTCTGCCTGGTAATTATTTTTGACATTTGACAGTTCTCGGCACAAACCATTTGCAGCTCTGAAAGGTTGGCAGTGCATTTATTTTTGAAGCCTTCATATTTTCCCTTTATGGAACCAAGTATTTGCAGGGTACCTCTTTGGGTGCCTTGTTTCAAATTAAGGTAGAGATACTTGGAATGTCACAAAACCAGAGTGAAGCCTCCAGTTTTAGAAAAGAACCCATTACTCAGCTAAAAATGTTTATTTTTATTTTTCACTTTTACACCAGCCTCCATGTGTAGAACTGGATTGTGTTTTGTTTTTTTTTTTCCAGAACAAGCACCAGGTGAGTCTATATTCCCTAATATAATCCACACTTTGCGGCCACACTGCTCAAATGTCGTCAATTGACCAATAACTGCATTGGTTAGTGAGTTTTAAAATGTAAATATTTCTAGGAGAAGTAGCTCAGTTATGACTGTTTTGAGACATTCCCACTATAGTGTACAGTATACATAGAGAAAGGAATTCTTAATTGGAGAGAAGAGAGAAAGGACATTGAAAAGAATAGGGATTTGCTAAGATGAAATATCCCTGGAATTGTGCCAAAGGAGACAATAAAAAAGTATGCAATAACACATATAAGGATATTATCAATCAGATTCTTTTCATTTCAAGTGATGAAATCCAACTCAATTGAGCTTAAGAAAAAACAACAAAGGACTCTATGAGCTTATATAATTAAGAAGTTCCCTGGTACATTTGGGAAAGGGTTTCAGGTATGGCTTGATCCAGGTTCAAACAACACTGTCCACACTTGATCTCTAATCTCAGACCTGCTTTTCTCTCTTGTGGGTTCCCTTTCAGTAGATCCTCTGCTCATGGGGCTCCCTCCTGTCATCTCCAAGTAGAGTATAAAAGGTTTATCTTGTCCTGATCACTATAGTGAAAATTGTGAGATTCACTCTGTTTGGCTCTAATTGGTTACATACTCATCCCTGAACCAGTCAAGGTGGCCACCAGATACAGTGTTATGTTAGAGTCACATGCTTCCTACTTATGCCAGAAATGGATCAGTTACATTGCTATACCTATGATGAGGAGGTGGGTGTGGTGTTACTAGAGAGAGGGAAGCAGGTTCCAGAAATGTAGACACCTCATACCCATGGTGGTCACATCTCAGAGTGGGATGTGAAATAACTTTGTAAATCATGGTTAGCATTAAGAAATTATGATAAGGACTTCTGGCAAGATGGCAGACTATGCTACACAGACCCTCTACAACAAAGAAATGGGAGACCACATGAAACATATTCAGATAATCCTGGGAGCCTGAGCTTCAGAGGAAAGGATAGAGACATGGATTGAACACTTATGTGGAGGAGAAGCTGAATGGTGAAGGAAGAGTGAACTATGTCTGTTGACTAGGTCAGGGTGGCCATCTTGAACTTTTATGAAAGCTTTGGAGGCAGACAGTGGCCTGGGGTGTGGATGCTCACTACGACTGGCAATGGGAAAGGCTTGATTTTTTTCGTATTCCCCACATTCTCTTGGTGAATGGCAACATGACCAGTCTCCACCCTTATCCCCTGATCTCCAGTGGTTCAGAGCCACGTGGTTATTAGCCATGCCAATATGAAATGTTGTTATTGTTCTGAAGTGCCGTTGAGTTCATTTCGACCCATAGTGACCCTGTATTGGGTTTCCAAGGAGCAACTGGTGAGCTTGAACTGCTGACCTTGCAGTTCAAATGGCTTTGCAGTCTGGCGCATCAACCCACAGCGCCACACCAGGACTCCACTGGCTAAATCACCCTGGCACCTGGCTTTAGGCAAGATATGCTTCAGAGCTGTAGTACTCATAGAGCTGTCCAGACAGCTCTAGACTAGCAGGGAATCTCATAATCAAAGGCTTTGCCCCTTCCTGCCCTCTCAGCCTGAAAGACATTCAGCCCAGTTACCTTAAGGGCCTGCATGAACTCCTTCAGGAAGGAGTGCCCTAAACATAAACATATGTGTATAGGAACACCTGATGTGGCACTGCAGAATAATGCATTAGACTGCAAGGTCAGTTTGAACCACAAGGTCAGCAGTGCAAACTTACCAACTGCTCCTCAGAAGCCCTTGACAGGGTCGCTATGAGTCAGAACAGACTGGATGGCACTTAACAACAAAAAGGAATTCCATTTAGGGCCAGGGACATCACCAGCTAATCCCTCCATCACCCACTCTAACTAAGCTGGCAGGAGGCCCACAGAGTTTTCTCCGCTCTGGATCCAACATCTACCCAGATTTTTTCTTTTTGTTGTTTTTGTTTATTTTTCCTTCTCCTTCTTCCTCTCTTTCTACTCCCTTGTTTTTAATCCTTTCTATATCTGTTTTCGAGAAGCTGGGTTCTATGAAGAAAAATAGTGGCATCAGGATTGGAGGAAGACTCCTTAACAACCTGCAATATGCAGATGATACAACTTTGCTTGCTGAAAGTGAAGAGGACTTAAAACATTTACTGGTGAAGATCAAAGAGGACAGCCTTCGGTATGGATTATATTTCAATGTCAAGAAAACAAAAATCCTCACCACTGGACCAATAAACAACATTCTTATCAATGGAGAAAAGATTGAAATTGCCAAGGACTTAATTTTTCTTGGATCAACTATCAACACTCACGGAAGCAGCAGTCAAGAAAGCAAATGATGTATTGCATTGGGCAAATCTGCTGCACAATACCTTTTTAAAGTGTTGAAGAGCAAAGATGTCAGCTTGAGGACTAAGGTATGCCTGACCCAAGCCATGGTATTTTCAATAACCTCATATGCATGCGAAAGCTGGACAGTGAACAAAGAAGACTGTAGAAGAATTGATGCTTTTGAGTTATGATGTTGGAGGAGAATATTGAAAGTGCCATGGGCTGCCAAAAGAACCAATAGATCCGTTTTAGAAGAAGTGCAGCCAGAGTGCTCGTTGGAGGCCAAGATGGCCAACCTTCGTCTCTCATACTTTGGACATATTGTCAGGAGGGACCAGTCACTGGAGAAGGATATCATGTTTGGTAAAGTGGAGGGTCAGAGAAAAAGAGGAAGACCTCCAATGAGATGGACTGGCCAAATGGCAGCATCAATGGACTCAAGCGTGGCAACAGTAGTGAGGTTGGCCCAGGATCGGGCAGTGTTTCATTCTGCTGTGCATTAGGTTGCTATGAATTGGTACCGACTCGATGGCACCTAACAGTAACAACAACATATCTTTTTCAGTCCCCCCTTTCTTCTTCTTCTTTTTTTTTTTGTTGATTTTTCTTTAGTCTCTTTCTCTTTTCATCTTTCCTCTCCAAAGTTGAATTTAGTTTTCGCTTTTTGTTATCTCTCTTAGAGAATTCCATAGCTTTATTTTTCTTTCCCTCTTTTCTCTTTTAAGTTATTATATTCTTTTATTTTCTTTCCTTTGCTGTTTTTTACTTGGTTGTTTTTTTCTTTCTTGTGTGTGTGCATGGGGTTTGGTGGTGTTTCTTGTCTTGCCCAACCCAACAAGAGACAGCAACTGTCCCCATGCATCCCAGCCACACCATACCCTCTGCAGCTCCACCCACTGGGCAAGAGCCAATACCACTCTTATACCACGTGATCAACCATAGATAGTAGTTAGCACCAGTCAAACACACCCTAAACTGAGCTGCACGAATGGCAAACACAGTTCTCTAACCACACCCACCTGGAGGCAGTTGGTGAATATCTATGAACACACCAAAATACAGCCATCAATTAAATATAAATATAAAGGACACCATAATGTCTCAGAAACAGCAGAAAATTTTAGTTCACACGAAAAAACATGTCAGAGTGGGTCAAACTGGTGACTAAAATGCACAGCTGTAAAACATTTCTCAGAGAGAAAAGGCACTGTAACTAACTGGTAAAGAATTCCCTAGAATGACATTCAGGTACTTTCAAAGGCTTGAAAGATCATGAAAAGCCAGGAGAGCACAGAAAAAACTTTAGAAGAAACCAGAGAATATTACAAGACCCAACAGATACAACAAATGAAAAATTGGAAATGATACAAACCTGCAAATACGAGAATGAGTCAAATATCATCTGCACTCTGGTTATATTAAAACGCCTGTTCACGTCCATGGCTGATGACAACACTGAGCATGCACATGAAATGATTCTGTCTAATAGACAAGTGATAGTAGATTATGTGGCAAATCATTTGTAGATCACGCATGGCTCTGCCTATGAAATACTCCATGGCAGACTTGGGTTTTGAAAAGTTTGTGAGATGAGTACCAAAACAACTCATGGAAAAGCATGCACAGAAGTGTTTGGACCTCTGCAAACAAAATTTAGTCCGATAATTAAAGGATGGTAAAAATGTCTTTTAAAAAAAATTATTATTGGTGATGAGACATGGATTCATCACTATGAACCTGAGAGTAAATGGCAGCATATGGAATGGAACACCCTCAATTGCTGACCTAGAAAAAATTCAAAAGTCAACCATCAGCTGAAAAATTTATGCCTATAGTTTTCTGGGATTCTTAAGGACCATATTGGAACACTATAAGGAAAAAGGTTCAACAATCAACAGTGCTTGTTACAATGAGATTCTCACTGAATTGCTTAAGCCTACACTTCTAGTTAAATGCAGAGGTCTGCTATCCAAGGACATTGTGATCTTGCATGACAATGCATGTCCACATATCTCTGCCCATACAGTTGACACTCTGCAAAAACTTAATTTTTAAGTGTTAAAGCATCCTTCCTATAGTCCTGATCTTGCTCCATCAGACTTTCACTTCCAGGTTGGTCCCCTGGAAGCAGCCCTTAGGGGATGAATATTCACCTCTGATGAAGAAGTGAAGAGAGTGGTTCATTCATGGCTCCCAGCCTAAAACATTTTTTAATAAGGGAATACAAAAGCTTGTTGACATATGGACAAAGTATATGGAAAAGCAAGGAGATTATGTTGAAAAATGATGGATTTGTCTTTTCTAAAAGTTGATAACAATAAATTCTACAGCTAGAGCATAGTTAATTTTTGGCTCACCCTCATAGAAATCCAGAAGATTAATACTAAAATTTTAGAAATGGAAAGTACACTGAAAGGGCAAGGAGTATATCTGAAATCAAAGAAAGTCTGAATTAGTGAACTTGAAGATTAATCTCTCAATACTAGTATGCTAGAAATAAAAAGAAAATTTTAAAGAAAACCTAAGAGTTATGTGGAACACAACCAAGAGGAACAGTTTATGGAGGATTGGAATTTCAGAACAGTAAGAGACAAAAACAACAACAATAACAACAACAAAACACACCCAGAGCAAATTGTTTAAGAGTTGTTAGAAGAAAACTTGCCTAACATCATGAACTACAAGAAGATAAGCATTCAAGAAGCTGAATGAACCCCAAACAGGATAGACCCCAAGAAATCACCAAGCTATATCATAATTAAACTTTCCAAACAAGGGAAGAATACTGAGAGCAACTTGAGAAAATGAAAAGTTACCTGTGAAGGAGAACCAGTAAGATTATGCTCTGATTTCTCAGCAGAAACAACGTAGACAAGAAGGCAATGGAATGTCCTCAAATATGACAGTGAAATCAGGACATTTCCAGATAACTAGAATCTAAAGAAATTTGCATTCACCAGACCAACTTTACAAAAACTACTAATGGTTGTTCTTTGGACTGAGAACGAAGAACAGCTGACAACAACTTGATATTAACATATACAACAGCACCATCCAGAACTCAGTTGAGATATAGAACTATCCAAAATAAA
This sequence comes from Chrysochloris asiatica, assembly GCF_000296735.1. Taxonomy (NCBI): domain Eukaryota; kingdom Metazoa; phylum Chordata; class Mammalia; order Afrosoricida; family Chrysochloridae; genus Chrysochloris; species Chrysochloris asiatica. Next base: position 368,614 of record NW_006408625.1, read on the forward strand.
GCAAACCTACAAGACTGAAAATACGGAATCAGAGATATCAATTTATAAGGAAGATACCCACAAATCAAAAAGAGTGGATGATATAGAATTTCCAAATGATGAGGAAGTCAAGTACCTTTCAAGATAAAGCAGACTGTTTAAAACTGAGGAGGAAATAAATAAATTACAGGGCAACTCCTGGTAGCATAGTGGGTTATGTATTGGGCTGTTAGCTGCAAGGTAAGTAGTTTGAATCTACAAACTGCTTTGTTGGAGAAAGAGGAAACTTTCTGCTCCTGTAAAGATATACAGCTTCGGGAGCCCTATATAGGGTTGCTATGAATCTGAACTGACTCCATGGCACATAACCACCACCACCACAACAAAATTAAAAAGAAGAATACTGTGAAGATTTAGTAAACATTAAAATAACAGCAATGAAGAAAACTACAAGCACATCACCAAGCAAAATGATTCCAACATAAAAAAATTATATGGAACATAACCCAGCAGTACCACAAAAAACACACATAGCAAAATGACATTTACAATGATATTTACAATGAATGTAAATGGATGAAATGCAGAGTCAATAGAGAGTAGTAGAATGGAACGAAGATAGGATCCTTCAATATGCTGTCTACAAGAGACACCTTACACACAAAGACAAAAATAGTCTAAATAAGGATGGAAAAGAATATTAAGCTAATGACAATAAATAATGAGCAGGAGTGATAATATTAATTTCTGATTAAATATACTTTAAGGCAAAAACCAGCATAAAGGGAGGACATTATCTCACGATTAAAGGATCAATTGAACAAAAGTACATAACCATAATAAAGATCTATGCTTCCAATGAAAGAGCCTCAAAATACATAAATAAAGCTAACAGAATTGAATAAAGAAATAGACAACTGTACAGTAATAGCAGGGAAATGTTAATAACTAGAAAGAAATTCTATAAGACACAGAAGAACTAACCGACACAATCAACTAAAAAAAGTCCAGGCCCAAATGACTTTACGGGTGAATTCTTCCAAACATTTAAAGAAGATTGACACAAATTCTACAATAAAGAAAATTAATTTGATGAAGAGTACCTGAACATCACTAAAAATGAAAATTATATATCAATATCCCTCATGAACACAGATGCAAAAATTTCTCAATAAAATACTAGTTAATATGATCTATCTATCTATCTATCTATATATATATATATATATATATGAGAAAGATGAGGCTTTCTACTCCAGTAAGGATTTACATCATCCTCGGAAACCTTGTACAGGGTCGCTATGGGTCGGAACTGACTCGACGGTACTTAGCAACAACAACAACATATATATATATATAAATGCATCATGATGAAGTGAGATTTATACCAGGTATGCAAGGATGATTCAATATTAGTAAAAAAATCAATGTAGACCACCACATAAGTAAAACAAAACAAAAGAACCACATGATCATATTTACTTATGCAGAAAAGGTGTTTGACAAAATCCAACACCATTTCTGATAAAACCACTCAACTAAATAGGAATAGAAGGGAAATTCCTCAACATAAATAAGGGCATATATACTGTAGGATAAGCACTGGACTGCAAACAACAAGGTCAGTGATTCAAGCCTACCAGCAATTATTTGGAAACCCTATACAGGATCACTATGAGTGGAACTGACTTGATAACACTTAAAAGAACCAAAATACAAAACCAACAGCCAACATTACTCTCAATGGTGAGAAACTGAAAACATTCCCCTTGTAAACAAGGGTGCCCTTTATCACCACTCTTATTCAATTTTGTGCTGAGAGTCTTAGCTAGAGGAATAAGACAAGAAAGGAAATTAAAGTCAATCAAATTTGGAAGGAAGAAGTAAAACTCTCACTAACTGCAAATGATATGATCTTATAATAGAACATGACAAACACTCAGCAAGAAAATTATTGGAACTCATTAAGGTATTCAGGAAAATGTCAGGATACAAGATGAACAGACAAAAAAGAGTCTGATTCTTTTAATAAAGAGAGCTCTGAAAAGGAAGTTAGGAAAACAATACAATTTGTAATAGCCAACCAGAAGATGATGGAGCCTTGGTAGCATAGTTGGTTACAAGTTGGGTTACAATGACAAGGTCAACAATTTGAATCACTAGCTGTTCTGCAGGAGAAAGATGAGGCTTTCTGCTCCTGTAAAGATTTATAGCTTTGGAAACCCTATACAGGGTCGCTATGAGTTGGAACCGGCTCCATGGTACACATCTCTCACTATTGCCCATAAGATTAAATACTTAGGAATAAATCTAACCAGGAAACAAAAGATCTATACACAGGACATTACAAAATACTATTATAAGAAATCAAGAGATTTACAAAAATGGAAAAATATACCATGCTCATGGATAGGAAGACTTAATATTGTAACGGTGTGAACACTACCCAAAGTAATCTATTGGCAGAGTGCAGCCCCAATCCTAATTATAATATTTTCCTTTAAGGAGATAGAAAAACTAATAACTAACTTTATATGAAAAAGAAAGAGACCCTGGATAAGCAAAGGATTACTAAAGAAGAAAGACAAAGTAGGAGACCGTTCATTTTTATTTACCCCAAAACCTATTACATAGCCACAGTTGTCAAACAGTCTTATATTAGTACAACAAAAGAAGGACAGATCAATGCACCAGAATTGAGAACCCAGAACTAGATCTATCAGCTTACAGTCAGCTGAACTTTGACAAAAGACCAAAACACAATGGTGGAAGACATAGTTTCTTCAACAAATGATCCTGGAAAAACTGAAAATCTATTTGCAGAAGACTGAAACAAGACTTATACCTCACACTGTATACAAAAACGAACTCAACTTTGATTAAAACCTAGGTATAAAATCTAGAACTATAAAGATAATTAATGAAAAAATAGAGACAAACTTAGGGGCACTGATACATGACATAAATACACTGTCAAACATAACTGACAACACACAAACAGCAGAATACAAACTACTGGGACTTCATAAAAATTAGACACTTATGTGCATCAAAAGATTTCATCACAAGAATAAGACAAGAATCCATGGACTGGGGAAAAATATTTGGCAATGACATAAGGAACTAATCTCTAAAATTTATAGAAAGTGTCAACACCTCAAAAATAAAAAGACAAATAATCCAATTAAAAAATAGGCAGAGAACATGAAAAGACATTCACCATAGAAGACATTGGGGAGACCAGCAAACATCTGGGGAGATGCTCATGCTCAGTATCTGTTTAAGAGATGCAAATTAAACAACAATGAGATATACCACCACAGCATTAACACTGTGTGCCATCAAGTCAGCTCCAACTCATAGTGACCCTGTATAGGGGTTCTGAGACTGGCTGGTGGGTTTGAACTGCCAACATTGTGGTTCCCAGTCCAGTGTTTATACTACAGTGCCTCACCAGAACTCCTTGTGGTAAGTAGTCTAGTGCTTATCCAACGGTGCCAAACATTGACTATTGTTGTTAAGTGTCATCGTGTTGGTTCTGACTCGTAGCAACCCTGTATAGGGTTTCCGAGGAGCTACTGATGAGTTTGAACTGCCAATCTGGCAGTTCAAACCAACCTTGCAGTCCAGTGCCTTATCCTACAGTGCCACACTAGGACTCCAAACATTAGCTACCCAGCATTAATAGCAAAGCTCAAAATGCCAGAAAACAAAAAATGTTGGTAAGGATGTAGAGAGACTGTTGTTTAAGTGCTGTGGAGTCAGTCTGACTTGTAGTGACCCTGTATAGGGTTTCCAAGGTTTGAACTGCTGATCTTGCGATGAGCAGTCCAGTGCTTATCCTATACTGCCACACCAGGGCTGGGACCCTCCTACACTGTGGGTAGGACTGTAAAATAGTGCAACCACTGTGGAAAATGGTATAGTGCTTCCTCAAAATGTTGGAATTAGAAATACCATTTGACCCAACAATCCCTCTACTTGTATATATCTTAAAGAAATAAGAGCTGTGACATGAATAGATCTATGTGCATTCAAGTTCATCACAGACTTATTCATAATAGCAAAAAGATGGAGACAGCCTAAATACCCATCAGTGGGAAAATGGATCGACAAACTTTGGTCCATACACACAATGGAATACTATGCAAGGCTGAAGAATGACAATGAAGCAGTGAAGCACCTAATGACATGGATGAACCTGGAGGACATGATGCTGAGTGAAATTAGTCAACCCAAAAGGACAAATATTGTGTGAGACCATTATTGTAAAAAGTTATTAAAACGGATTTCTTGATAAAAGAAACATTTTGTGATGGCTGTGGGGGTCGGGGAAAGAGAATTATTCATGGGCTAGAGGGTTAACATGTGTTAACACGGGTGATAGGGCAGACAACAACAAAAAGCAAAAAAAACAAAGAAGATGCAAAGAGACTGTTATGTGGCCTGCAATGTCTAAACTATTTGCTCTCTGGCCCTTTAAAGAAAAAGTTTCTTGACTCCTGTTCTAACAGCAAGCCCTTAAAGAGCTATGCAAAGGCCACATTGGTGACAAGCACACATTTATAGAAAGATAGTCACACACAGGAGTCCCATTGATCACCTCCCTCTTGGCTTAGGGGACCAGCAAAACCTTATGCATGTTGCTTTACTTAGAGGTATCTTCCTTTGAGTAGTTTTCTAAATGTGATTGATTTCTGGGGCCTGGAGGTTCCCCATACTTCTCCTCCGCTTTACAATGTCTAGCTCTTGCTTGCTATAAAGAACATTGTGGGAATCTCCAATGTCTGCAAACATGTACAGGACCTTCAGGGTAAAAAGACATCTTTACTATCTGTATAATATTTTAGAAAAAAGTATTCTTGGTTTCCTGGAAACTTGTAGAATGTTTTCTTTGTTTAAAGAGTAGGACAGAAAAAAGGGGGTCCCTATGTGCATCCAAAATATCACTGTTACAAATCTGGGGTTTATTTAAGGTAAAACAGATTGACTGGCCCAGAGATTTTTTAAGAAACCAGATATTTTAATTAAAATGGCAAAGTACATAATGACATAATGGAAACATGTAGGAATATTTTAGTGAGAAAAAGAGAGAGAGAGAGAGAGAGAGAGAGAGAGAGACAGAGAAAAGAGCAGGAGCAGAAGTCCAACTATCCAACTAAATCCGATCCAGATGGGATGGGTGGATTTGACAATAAGGAATGAGCTTCAGGAATACTTTCCCTCATAGTACATTGTCTAAATGCACTCTTAAAAAGCCAACTTTTAATACTTCTCTTTGTTTACTAAGCTTCATTCTGATATTTGGAGCCTCTGAGTGGTGCAAATGGTTAAGCTCTGAAAGATACACGATCTCTGGTGGCCTACTTCATAACGATCTCAGCCATTAAAGACCCCGTGTGCACTTCTACTCTACAATGAACTCTGAGTTAGACACAACTCGATGCTGACTCATGTTTTTGGCTTATTAGATGCTTGAATATTAATTTTCTCGATGAATAAAAGTCATCCTCCTTGAACTTTGTTTTGACATTCAGAGAATAAATGCATTCATTCATTTAACAACTATATTTTAAGTGCCTAAGGAGCTCTGGTAGCGTAGTGGTTACGAATTGGGCAGTGAACCACAAGGTCAGCAGTTCGAAACTACCAGCTGTTCCATGGGAGAAAGATGAGGCTTTCTGCTCCCGTAAAGATTTACAGCCTAGGAAACCATGTACAGGGTCGCTATGAGTCGGAACTGACTTAATGGTACTCAACAACAACAATAACAACTCTGTATCAGGTATGGCCCGGGGACCCGCTTCCATTAAGATGATAGCCAAGAAAAGCCTATTTCTTTTCTATTCTGTAAACCTGGCCTCACCATGAGTCCGAATCAACTTGAGGGCAGTGGGTTTGGAGTTTTGGTTTACTATGTACCAGATCGCCACTCATTTGTCAGTTTGTTATACTGTGGTGGCTTGTGTGTCACTGTGATGCTGAAAGCCATGCCTCTGGTCACTCGTGGTCATAGGTTTCAGTGGAGTTTCAGATGAAGACAGATTAGGAAGAAGGAGAGGCGGATCACTCCTGAAAGGTTAGACACTGATAATCTTATGAACATCAATGGAACATTGGCATAGTGCCAGGAGATGAGACCCTCATATTGAAAGGCACTCAAAATGTGACTGGGGAAGAGCTGCTTCCTCAAAGTAGAGTTGACGTTAATGACGTGGATGGAGTTAAGCTTTTGGGATCTTCATTTCTTGATGGGTTGCATCTCAAAATGAGAAGGAACAGCTGCAAACATTCGTTAATGATCAGAACATGGACTGTACTAAGTATGAATCTAAGAAAATTGGAAGTCATCAAAAATGAAATAGAACACATAAAGATTGGTATTAGTGAGCTGAAATGAACTAATATTGGTCATTTTGAATTAGATAATCATATGGCTTAATATGCTGGAAATGACAAACTAAAGAGGAATGGCATCATATTCATCATCAAAAAGAGTATTTCAAGATGTATCTTAAAGTATAATGTGTGTGTGATAGGATAATCTCCATATGCCTACAAGGAAGACCAAGAGTCCTAGTATGATGCTGTAGGATAAGCACTGGACTGCTAACCACAAGGTCGGTGGTTCAAACCCTCCAGCCACTCCTCAGAAATCTTATACAGGGTCACTATGAGTTAGAACTGACTCAAAGGCACACAATAAGTAAGATCAGTTAATACTGCTATTCAAATTTACGAAACAACCATCAATGATGAAATTGAAGAATTCTACCAAGTTCTTTAGAATTCTTATGTGGCACTGTAGGATAGACACTGGGCTGTGAACCACAAGGTCGGTGTTTCAAACCCACCAGCTGCTCCTCAGAAACTCTGTATAGGTTGCTATGAGTCAGAATCAACTCTGCACTTAATAACAATAATCAATACCTTTAATCTGAAATTGATCAAACATGCAATCAAGATGCAGTGATAATTACTGGTGATTAGAATGTGACAGTTGGGATTTTGGTGACAGAAATAATGTTGGAGATGACGTGATATAATTTTGCAAGATCAATGACTTAGTCATTGCAAATACTATTTTTCAACACTATAAATGCAGACTATACATGTGGACTTCACCAGATGCAACACACAGTAATCAAATCTCCTACATCTGTGGAAGGGATAATGAAGAAGCTCAATATCATCAGCCAAAACAAGGCGAGGAGGAGACTGTGGAATAGACCACCCATTATTCATATGCAAGTTCAGGCTGAAGCTTAAGAAAATTAAAACAAGTCCATGAAAGTCTACATATGACCTTGAGTATGTCACATTTGAATTTAGAGACCATCTCAAGAATAGATCCTGATGCATAAGACACTAGTGATCAAATACCAGAAGAGTTGTGGAATGACATCAAGAAAATCAGACATGAAGAAAGCAAAAGGTCATGAAAAAGACAGGAAAGAAAGAAAAACCAAAATGGACGTCAGAAGAGACTGAAATTTGCTCTTGAATGTAGAGAAGTTAAGAGAAATGGAAAAAACGAGGAAGAAAAATAACTGAAGAGAAAATTTCAAAGGGCAGCTCGAGATGGTAACTAATAACAACTATATACACCAGAGAAAGATGAGGCTTTCTGCTCCTGTAGAGTAGTGGTTACGAATCAGGCTGCAAACTGCAAGGTCAGTAGTTCGAAACTACCAGCTGTTCCTCGGGAGAAAGATGAGGCTTTCTGCTCCCGTAAAGATTTACAGCCTTGGAAACCCTGTACAGGGTCACTATGGGTTGGAACCGACTTGACAGCACATAACAACAACAAAGATTTACAGCCTCAGAAACTCTGTACGGGGTCGCTATGATTTGGAACCAACTCCACGGCACATAACAACAACACAACACATATAAGGAATTCTGGTGGTGCTCTAGGATAAGCACTGGACTGGTAAGTAAGTGCAAGGTCAGGAGTTCAAACTGCTCCGTGGGAGAAAGATGGGGTTTTCTGTTCCAATAAAAACTCACATCCTCAGAACTCCTATCTATCCGTGGTTGCTATGAGTTGAAATGGACTCATGCTGGCAGTGGGTTAGTAGTGGGCTATGAGTTAGTGGCAGCTCAGAGAGAACCGTCAGCTTCCATGCAGGAGAGCCAGATTGCTTTCCTGGTCAATGTACCCCACGTGCAGCTACTGCCTGTCTGTCGGTGGAGGTTTGCATGTTGTTCTGATGCTGCACAGGTTTCAGTAAAGCTTCCAGACTGAGATGGAATAGGAAGAACTGGTGAGAAGGGGCTTTTAACCTTCAGAAGGGTCTCTCCACACAGACCTTAGAATTGGTCCTGACGTTCATATGTCTGTGCTGTAACAGACTCATTCCTCAGAATTCTTCCTCACTCTGGATCCACTGCCCTTGTTCAACTGTGCCCCCCACTCTTGGGCATTCAGAGAGGCAGGCCTTTCAGCTGGAGCGGAAGAGAAATCGGATCTAGCATTTCCTGCTCTGTCTTCTGATCTCCATGACCCTTCTTTCATGGCTGCCCTCCACCCCATCTCCTGGCAGAGAGGGCCAGGACTCATGCACAACTGTTCAGTTGTGTCATCTCAGGTTGACACCCATCCCCCTGGGAGTGTTGGCCACGTTAACAGCCATCTAAGAAACACAATCCCTTAAAATAAAGTACAGGAAGTGACAGGTGGTGACTGAGCTGAGTCCAGGGATGCCTGAATGTTCCAAGAACAAGTGCCAAATTGTGGTCCCTCCTAGACTCTCAGTTTCCCAAAGATGATCTCAGTGTCTGAACATAGGAAGCACCTCAGATTCCAGACTTGTCCTAATGGCAGGGGGGTTTGGCTTTCTGCCAGTAGCCTCCAAAAGTCTGTGTTGTTTTCCTGTACCTCTATTCTGACCAACTACTAAGGGGCTGGAGAAGGGTCAAGCCTCTTCTACGGCTTTGTGATTTGGGCAGTGGTCCAGGAAGGTCCCTCCCAAGCTCCTTAAGAGAGATCCAAGTAAATGATGGACTGAACTTCTCAGAACTCAGGGCACACTCTGCAGTTAGTGCTTAGGCTTGTATTTCTGTGAGCAAACAAGGAGATGAAGGGGAAAGAAAGATAACGGGTGGCTCAGTAGTAAAATTCTTGCCTTCTAGGTGGGAGATTCAGGTTCAAATCCTGGCCAATACAACTCGTCTGCAACTACCACCTATCTTGTATGTTGCTATGATGCTAAATAGGTTACAGTGGAGCTTCTATTCTGAGACAGACTAGAAAGAAAAGTCTGGCAAAATACTTGTAAAAATCAGTCAATGAAAACTCTATGGGTTACTAAGCACTGATCTGCAACCTACTATTGGAATGGCACAGGATGGAGCAGCTGTTCTGCTCTGCATGGAATCTAGGACTTAACTGATGACAACTAACAATAACAGCAGAGGGGAATGTGATCTGTCCTCATCTAAACTCACTGGTCCTCATTCTCTGCCCTCTGAGTAAGGACAAATGTTCCTCAGGTCTGTAATCAACCATCAGCTCACATGATTCAAGAAAACCAACAAGGTCTCCCTCTCCTACAGTCCCATTACCCTCACATTTATCCATATTGACCCTTAGTGCTGCTCCTGTTTATTTACTAACAGTTCATCCTAATGTTAATAACTCTTGCATCCAAAAACACATGTTGTTCTTGAGTCAGATGCCTCAACTAATCGATGATTCCAGTTTCCTGTGGATTATTTTTCAGGCATAAGAAATTAATTGTCCAAGCATAATTCAATGGTTTAGCTGTAGATTTAACAAATTTACCCTAAAAGTTGAGAAGAAAAGTCCAGCTATAGATGGTGTTGCAGGTTGGGTTGCCTGGGAACAGATTCTACAACTGAGTTTGGTGTTCAGGATGCTTATTAATGGGGGTCCTTAAGGAGGGAAAAGTCCCTGGGTGCACAAATAGTGAAATGCTTGGATGCTATTCCAAAGGTCGGTGGTTTGAGTTCACTGTGAGGTGCTTGGAAAGCAAAACCTGACACTCCACTTCCGAAAAACCAGTCCCTGAATACCCTACCGAGCACATTCTCCTCTCACACAGATGGGAGTCAATAAGCAAACCTGATGGGTTTGAACTACGGACCTTGTGGTTCTAAGTCCAGTGCTGATTCTACAGTGCTTCACCAGAACCCTCCTTTGCAAGTTGGATTATGGGTACTGATCCAAATCTCAGCACTCTGCTGAATCCTCCATTGAGGAACTCCTCTGTGGAACAAAGAATGCACGTGGTTCATGTAGCCAGCTGTGACAAATGGTAGAGAGGATGGATGAGAAGATGTGGCCGTTACTTCAGTGACAGCCTGGGGTGTGGGAAAACTGGTTGATCAGGAAAGTCTCTGGTTCATCCCTCATTGCTCTGGTTTTCCTTCCTGAGACCGTGTGTTTGTTCAGGAGTTTATGCTGCAGTGACATCTTCCTCTGATACAGTCCATAACCCTTTCTCCGTATCTAAGTCCTTCCTACAAAAAGAGACTATCTAGAAGTTGCTTGGGTTTGAAATAAGGCAATAACCCAGAGGCGAATTTCTGTTGTTGATGTTTAACTTTTCCTTTTCTTTTGAGGAATACCTTATGCTCAGATTTCTGTTGGAACTAAATCCTCAGTTATGTTTATATTTCTTGATCCTAGTCTTGGTCTTACTAAAACGGAGCTAGCTACTTATTAGGACCAGTTTAGGGCTGAGCTCACATCTGTAAATTTTTTAGGGCATGTCACTGAGTGCCCTTTAATACCCAAACCCAAGACTTATACACTTGGTTTTCTAGAAGAATGGCCTTCGTTCTGATCATCTCAGCATCAGTAATGGCTGCTGCTTTGTAGTTACTGCCCAGACTCAGCTGAAATTCATTGGAAATCAGATCTGATGACTACACTAACTTCATCTGATCAGATTTCCAGTTAGTCAGCGTTGTCGCCGTGCTCTTTGTCCTGTTGTTTCCTTTAGACCAATTAGGAATGATGGTGCTTCATGAATAATCCATGAACAGGAACCAGCTGCACGCAAAGGGGCATTTCCATTGCATCTCTTGGTCATGGAATTTTAGATGGTACTGATGTAATTTGTAAGTAATCAGGAAGAGCCAGACGCGGATTTAAAGAGAACTTGGAGCATCCTTTCAAACTTCCCAAGAGAAGACACCATATTAACTTACCTTATAAATATAAATGGTCATGGCAAGGATATTTTCCCTGGAATGTCTTTAATGTCACAGTTGGATGGAATGCAGGGACAAAAAAAAAAAAAAAAAAAGTATGTAAGTGAAGATAGCTCTTAAAGTGCTTGAGAGAAACCTTTATGCCAGCTTCGAGGGTCTGTTGGTTCCTAAATCACCAAGTGGTGTGGGTTAAAACAAAAGTCATAATTAAATTGAACCCAGTTTGGAGAAAAAAATGTGGGCAACTCTTTGCTTAAACAGAAGCAGGTGGTAGTGGAATGTTTAGTGGAAGTGAAATGTGTGGAAGGAGTGCAGATTTTTTTCATTGAGAACAGTTAAAAATATTTGTGGTCTTTTGTCTCAGGCTGTGATTAAGATATATATGTACATGCCTATATATACACATACAATATAGTTTTAATTAGAGTGTATTTTTTTTTTGCAGTAAGAAAGGGTGGGATTTTGTTTGTGCGTCTCTGTGTTTGTATATTTGTGTATCTCTGTGTGAGTTTATTTCAAGAGTTGTTTTAAATAAAGAAGGCAGCCTGGGTGGCACAAATGAGTAAATGCTTGACTGTTAATCTAAAGGTGGGCAATTCGAGTCCACCTAGATGTGCCTCATAAGAAAGGGCTGGCAATCTGTTTGAAAAAGGTCACAGCCTTTGAAAACTCTATGGAGCAACACAGCTCTACTCTGACACAATGAGGTCTCCATAAGTATAAAGTCAACTTACAGCTACTAGTTTAATTAAAAAAAAAAAAAAATGCTTTCTTATTCTAGTTGAAACATAATTTTATTTATACTTCATTCAGAAACTCATCCTAAAAATCAAGAAGCCACATATTGCGATGGTTCTGGTTGTGTGTAAACTCGGTGGGGCAATAATTCTCTGGTTTATAGTCATCTGCAATGATGAGAACTGATATCATTTAATTATTCCCATAATGAGCTCCTCAGTGAATAGCCAGTCCCTTGAAAGGGCATTTCCTTGTGGGTATGGCCTGAATCAAATATATAGCAACATTCTGATAAAGCTTGTTAGCTTTTTGCTTGTTCTGAATCCTGCATCCAACTCTTATCATTTGGGTCCAGTTTTTGGGAATTGAACCAGTAACCTGCCCTATTGCCTGCTGATGTTGGGGTTTGTTAGCCCCCACAGCCTGTGATCCAGCACCCTACTATTTTACCTACTGAACTTGGATTTGTGAACTTTTCCAGTTCATGAGCCTGCTGTCTAAGTTGCCAATCTTGAGGTCATAGGCCCTTGTGGCTGCATGAGTTGGGAGAAGCTTCCATTCTGATTCTTGAGCATTTACCAGCTTCTACAACTACAAGGAGCTCTGGTAGCATAGTGGTTATGAGTTGGGCTGCTAACCTCAGGGTCAGTAGTTCGAAACTACCAGCTGTTCTGCGGGAGAAAGATGAGGCTTTCTGCTCCCGTAAAGAGTTACAGCCTCAAAAACCCTGTACAGGGTCGCTTTGAGTCAGAACTGACTCCACGGCACATTACAACAACAACACACAACTACACGAGCCATTCCCATGAGATAAATCTTGATCAATATGTAAACTGTGAGTTTGAACTGCTGACCTTGTGGTTAGCAGTCCAGTGTTTATCCTACAGAGACACACCAGGACTCCATTATTGCTGTTGTTGTTAAGTGCCATTGAGTCGGTTCTGACCCATAGTGACCCTGTATAGGGTTTCTGAGGAGCAGCTGGTAAGGCTGAACCGCTGACCTTGCGATTCCAACCAACTTTGCAGTCCAGTGCATTAACCTACAGCGCCACACCAAGATGCCATCAAATTGGCTCCAACTCACAGAGACCCTATGCACATGAGAAGGAAGGACTGTTTAGTCCTACGACATCCTTACAATTACTGCTACTGTGCCAATCCATCTCCATGGGGATGTTCCACTTTATTAAGCACGATGTCCTTTTCCAGGGACTGGTCACTTCTGATAACATGTCCAAAGTATGAAAGATGAAGTCTGGCCATCCTGGCTTCTAAAGAGTATTCTGGATGTACTTTCAACACAGATTTGTTTGTACTTCTGGCAGACCATCATCATGGTGGTGGTGGTGGTGAGCCATGGAGAGGATTCTAACTCATAGTGACCCTGTATGGGTCTCTGAGGCTGTAAATCATTACGGGGGCAGAAAGCCTCATCTTTCTCCTGTGGAACAGCTGGTAGTTTTGAACTAGCTGACCTTGAGACTAGCAGCCTGACTCACCACTGTGCTACCAGAGCTCCTTGGCAAACCATGATACTTTTAATATTTTTCTTCAACAATATAACTCATATGCAACTTATAAGGTCATTCATTGTCCAACTTTCACATGCATATGAGGTACTGAAAATATGATGTTTTGAGTAAGGCTCATCTTAGTCCTTAAACTAATATCTTTGGTCTTGAACACTTTAAAGAGGTCTTGTGACTAATGTAATTTGATTTCTTGACTGCTACCTCCATGTGTTCACCATTCATCTGTCAGTTTGTTGTACTGTGGTGGCTTGTGAGTTGCTGTGATTCTGGAAGCTATGCCATGGATATTTTAAATACTAGCAGGGTCACCCATAGTGGACTGGTTTCATATGAGCTTTCAGATGAAGACAGACTAGGAAGAAGGAGTGATGAACTATTTCCGAATATTTAGTCACTGAAAACCTTATGAATAGCAGAGAAACACTGTCAGATATAGTGCCAGAAAATGAGCCCCTTAGCTTGGAAGGCACTCACAATGCGACAGGGGAAGAGCTGCCTTCTCAAAGTAGAGTTGACCGTGATGGCGTGAATGGAGTAAAGCCCATGGGACCTTCATCTGCTGATGGGGCACAACACAAAATGAAGAGAAACAGCTGTAAACACCCTTTGAAAATCAGAACTTGGAATGTAAGAAGTATGAATCTGGGAAAATTGGAAGTTGTCAAAAATGAAATGGAATGCATAAACATCAATATCTTAGGCATCAGTGAGCTGAAATGGACTGGTATTGGCCATTTTGAATCTGACAACCACATGGTTTACTATATCAGGAATGACAAACTGAAGAGGAATGGTGTTGCATTCATCGTCAAAAAGAACATGTCCAGATCAGTCATGAGGTAAAACGCTGTCTGTGATAGGATAACATCCATGCACCTACAGGGAAGCCCAGTTAATGCTGCTATTATTCAAATTTATGCGCAAACTACTAAAGCCAGTGAGGAAGAAATAGAAGATTTCTACCAACTTCTTCAGTCTGAAATTGATCAAACATGCAATCATTGATGTATTGATCATTACTGGTGATTGGATGCAAAGGTTGGGAACAAAGAGAAAGGATCAGTAGTTGGTGATAAGAATGATGCTGGAGATAGCATGATAGAATTCTGCAAAATCAATGGTTTGTTCACTTCAAATACCTTCTTTAGGCAGCATAAGAGATGATTATACATATGGGCCTCACCAGATGAAATACACAGAAATCAAATTGACTACATCTGCAGAAAGAGATGATGGAAAAGCTCTATATCATCAGTCAAAACAAGGCCAGGGGCAGTTTGTAGATCAGACCATCAATTGTTCATATACAAATTAAAACTGAACTGAAGAAAATGAAAACAAGTCCACGAGAGCCAAAATATGACCTTGAATATATCCTACCTGAATTTAGAGATCATCTGAAGAACAGATTTGATACATTAAACACTAAAGACCGAAGAGTTGTGGGATGATATCAAGAACATCATACATGAAGAAAGCAAAAGGTCATTAAGAAGACAAGAATGAAGAAAAGATCAAAATGGATATCAGAAGAGATGTTAAACATGCTCCAGTACAGAGATACTAAAGCAAATGGAAAAAATGAAGAGGTCCAAGAGCTGAGCAGAAAATTTCAAAGGTCAGCTTGAGAAGACAAAGTCAAATATTACAACAAAATATGCAAAGATCTGGAGTCAGAAAATCAAAAAGGAAGAACACGCTCAGCATTACTCAAGCTGGGGAACTAAAGAAAAAATTCAAGCCTCGACTTTGGTTATTGAAAGATTCTCTGGGCACATTATTGAATGATGCAGAAAGCATCGAAAGAAGGTGGTCACTGTACCAGAAGGAAATGATTGATGTTCAACCATTTCAAGACATAGCATATGATCAAGAGCCAATGATACTGAAGGAGGAAGTCCAAGGTATGTTGAAGGAATTGGCAAAGAACAAGGCTCCAGGAATTGATGGACTACAAATTGAAATCTTTCAAGAAAGTGAGGTGGTACTGGAGGTACTCCATATGCCAAGGAATTTGGAAGACAACTATCTGTCCAACTGATTGGAAGATATTCATATTTGTGCCCATTCCAAAGAGAGGTGACCCAATAGAATGTGAAAATCATCAGACAATCTCTTTGATATCCCATGCAAGTAAAATTTTACTAAAGGTAATACAGAAATGGCTGCAAGCATTCATTGATAGAGAACTTCCAGAGGTTCAAGTTGGATTCAGAAGAGACATGGAAGGGGGGATATCACTGCTGATGTCTGATGGATCTTGGCTGAAAGCAGAGAATATCAGAAAGATGTTGACCTTGCTTTATTGACTATGAAAAGGCTTTCAATTGTGTGGATCATGACAAGCTATGGACAACATTGCAAAGTGTGAGTATTCCTGAACACTTAATTGTGCTCATGAGGAATCTGTACATGGACCAAGAGGCAATTGTTGGAACAGAACTTGGGAACACTGAATGATTTAAAATTAAGAAAGGTGTGTGACAGGGTTGTATTCTTTTACCATACTTGTTCAACCTGTATTCTGAGCAAATAATCTGAGAAGATGGGCTATATGAAGAAAAACATGGCATCAGGATTAGAGGAAGACTCATTAACAAAACAACCTGTGATATGCAGATGATACAATCTTGCTCACTGAAAGTGAAGAGGACTTAAAATATTTACTGATGAAGATCAAAGAGCACAGCCTTCGGTGTGGATTACATCTCAATGTAAAGAAAACAAAAATCCTCACCACTGGACCAATAAATAACATTTTTATCAATGGAATAAAGATTGAAATTGTCAAGGACTTCATTCTTCTTGGATCAACTATCAATACTCACGGAACAGCAGTCAAGAAATCAAATGACGTATTGCATTAGGCAAATCTGCTGCACAAGACCTTTTGAAAGTGTTGAAGAGCAAAGATGTCAGCTTGAGGACTAAGGTGCACCTGACCCAAGCCATGGTATTTTCAGTAACCTCATATGCATGCAAAAGCTGGACAGTGAATAAGGAAGACTGTAGAAGAATTGATGCTTTTGAGTTATGGTGTTGGAGGAGAATATTGAAAGTGCCATGAGCTGCCAAAAGAACCAACTGTTTTGGAAGAAGTGCAGCCAGAGCGCTCTTTGGAGGCCAGGATGGCCAAACTTTGTCTCTCATACTTTGGACATATTGTCAGGAGGGAACAGTCACTGGAGAAGGATCTCATGTTTGGTAAGGTGGAGTGTTAGAGAAAAAGAGGAAGACCCTCATTGAGATGGATTGACCAAGTGGTAGCATCAGTGGACTCAAACGTAGCAACAATTGTGAGGTTGGCCCAGGACCAGGCAGTATTTCGTTCTGTTGTGCATAGGGTCGCTATGAGTTGGTACCGAGTCGATGGCACCTAACAACTACAACAACCTCCATGAGTGTTGACAGTTGATCCAAGCAAAATGAAGTCTTTGTCAACTTCAATCTTTTCTCCATTTATTATGATGTTATTTATTGCTCCAACGGTGAGGATTTTTGTTTTCTTTACATTGAGGTGCAACCCACACTGAAGGCTGTGGTCCTTGATCTTTATCAGTAAGTATTTTAAGTCCTTTTTGCTTTCAGCAAGCAAGGTTGTATCATCTGCATGCCACAGGTTGTTAACGAGTCTTCCTCCAATCCTGATGCCACATTCTTCTTCATATAATCCAACTTCTCAGATTATTTGCTCCACATACAGATTGAATTTGTATGGTAAAAGAATGGAATCCTGGTGCACACAGCATTCAGTGTACCCTTGTTCTGTTGGTCTTGGTCTGTCTACAGGTTCCTCATGAGCACAATTGTTTTGGAATACTCCTTCTCTGCAGTATTGTCCATAGCTTTTCATGATTCATTCAGTTGAAAGTCTTTACATTGTCAATAAAGCACAGGTACATATCTTTCTTGTGTTCTCTGCTTCCAGTCAAAATCTACTTGCCATCAGCAATGATATCCCTCATTCCATGTCCTCATCTGAATCCAGTTTGAATCTCTGGTTTTTCTCTGCTGATATACTCTTGCAGCTATTTTAAAATTATCTTTAGCAAAAATTTACTTGCATGTTATATTAATGATATTGTCTGATGGTTGCCTCATTCCATTGGGTCAACTGTTTTGAATGGGCACGTTTATTGCTCTCCTCTAATCTGTTGGCCAGCTAGCTGTCTCCAAAATTTCTTGGCATAGATGAGTCATATATATGTGTGTGTGTATATGTATATATAATATCTATCTATCTATATATCTATATGTTGTTGTTAAGAGCCATTGAGTCAGTTCTTACTCATAGCAATCCTCTATAAGGTTTCTGAGGATATAAATCTTTGATGGAACAGAATGATTCATCTTTCTCCCATGAAGCAGATGGTAGACTCAAACCACTGACCTTGTGGTTCAAGTCCATTGCTTATTCTACAGAGATACCATGCTCTGTAGATAGTTTTTCTTTAGAAAACCCAGACTAAGACACATATTTATGTGGCGTTGGTTGTGTGCTGTGTTGTATAAGGTTTTGGAGGCTATAAATCTTTATGGGGGGCAGGAAACTTCATCTTTTTGTTGTGGAGTGACTGGTAGGTTCAAACTACTGACCTTGTAGTTAGTTTTGGTTATCACCCCATTGGCTGCCTGGGATGGTTGAGCTGCTTATAAGGCAGACCTCCTGTTCATCCCTAAGTGCTATAGGGTTTTCCTTTCTGCCGCCATGTGTTTGTTCCATGGCCTCAGTAGAGAAGCATGTTGTGGGCCCAGGGAGTTCAAAGGAGGCCACTGCCCCGCTGTATGAAGTGTCCGTTTCCCGCCAAATAGTGTTGCCAGATAAATTGAAGAATATCTAATTATACTTTGAATTTCAAAGATACAATGCATGGAGTTGAAATCCATTAAATGGGGGAAGAAGTGATCTCTTTAACAAATGGTGCTAGCAAAATCAAGAATCCATTTATAGACAAATGAAGCAGAATCCATATCTCAAATCACATATAAAAATGAACTCAAGATGGTAAATTGATAAAGATAAAAAAAGAGAAAATATGGGAAACTTGGAACTCTAATACATTAGCCAGCATAACCATAAATAACAAACAGCAGAAGACAAATTAGTTTACTTGTTAGGATCTCCTAGAAGCATTTTGCTCCTTAAAGGATTTCACCGAAAGAGTAAAGAGAGAAGCTATAGACTTGAAAAAAAGATTTTGACAATGACATATTGGACAAGGGAATAGTCTTTAAAATTTATAGAACACTTCAATATGTCAGCAACAAAAAATAGTTTATCCAATTACACAATGGGCAGAGGACATGGACACTTCACCAAAGAACACATTCAGGCAGCCAACAAGTACATGTAGAAATGGTGGGTTTGAACTGCTGGCCTTGTGGTTAGCAGTTCAGTGCTCATCCTGCATCCCTACTCCTATACCAGGAGTCTATGAGACAGGCCTATAAGGTGAACAGTAACTCCAGGCAGTACATACTCTTTAGGATGGCCAGCCACACATGATCAAAAGAGCAGGAGGGAGAAAGACCTAGGAAAGCAGGACTAGGGGAGATGGTAAACAGAGAGCAAGTGGGAAGAGTGCAGCTACATTGTGGGAATTACACTCAATGTCATGAAACAAAATGTGTATACATTATTTCATGAAAAACAAATTTGCTCTGTATACGTTTACTCAAATCACCATTGTTGTTGTAGTGCGTTGTCAAGTCAGTTCTGACTCATAGCAACCCTGTATAGGGTTTCCATGGAGTGTCTGGTGGACTTGAACCATAAACCTTGCAGTTAGCAGTTCAGTGCTTAACCTATATCCCTACACCAGGACTCTAAATCACCATGCAAAATAAAGTATAAAAAGTGAAGAAAAGAAAAGAAAGAAATATAATGAATCATTTTTTAAGCATAAATCCCCAGCATCATTTGGGAGTCCTGATGTGGCGCTGTAGGACAAGCATTGGACCATAAGGTCAGTTTGAGCCAAAAGGTCAGTGTTTCAAACTTATCAGTTGCTCCTCGGAAACACTACACTATGAGTTAGAATTGACTTGATGGCATACAACAACAGCAGCAGTATTTGGGACTAAAAATTGCTCATTGTTTATCTGAAATTCAGATTCCTGTGAGTGTCCTGTATTTCTTGGCTAAATCTGGCAATCCTATCTCCAGTTGCTAATTCTTCTTCCAATTGACAGTGGGTCAGATACTTGTTGTAGTCTTGGATATTTTATTGTTGCTGTTATTGCTCTTTCAAACTTTGTTATATCTAAAAAGATGCCATGATTTTTACAGCTCTCTTTTCTTCATCAAAATGGAAGTAGATTTCATTATTTTTATTTTTTTTAAATCGTAAATTTTCAGACAGTTTGTTCTCCCACATAAATGAAATACCATTAACTTTTTCTTGGATACTCAATGTAAATGTTATTGTAGTTTATTGAGTTGGTTCTTTGAGGATTTTGACAGATAAGGAAAAAGAACTACAATTGTGCATTGGTGAAGCCAGTTTAAAAAAATGAAGGGAGTTTATTAAAGCACACAATAAGACTGAAGATCATTAGTAATAGTATGGTGACTGTATAGGTTTATAACGTGCATTTTTTTCTGGAAGCTGGATTGATGTATTGTTTGAACTAGAAGATATGATATATTGACTTAAGCAAATCTGCTGCACAGACCTCTTTAAAGTGCTGAAGAGAAAAGATGTCAGTTTGAGGACTAAGGTGTATATGAGTATTGAATAATGAATAAGGAAGACTGTAAAAGAGTAGATGCATTTGAGTTATGATATTGGAGAAGAATATTAAAAGTACTATGAACTGCCAGAAGAACAACCAAATCTGTGCTGCAAGAAGTACAACCAGAAGGCTCCTTAGAAGCCAAGATGGCAAGATGTCATCTCTCAGTCTTTGGACTCATCGCTCATATTATCAGAGGGTCCAGTCCCTGGAGAAAGACTTCATGCTAGGTAAAGTGAAGAGTCAGAGAAAGAGAGGAAGACCCCTGATGAGGTGGATTTGCTCAGTGGCAGCAGTAATGGGCTCAAGCAAAGCAATGATTATGAGGTTGGTGCAGGATTGGGTAGTGTTTTGTTCTTTTGTGCATAAGGTCGCAATGAGTCGAAACTGACTCAATGGCACATAATAACAAGAAAGGGTATGCAGATGTGAGTCTTCTAAACTGGACTCTAGAAAGCACTTGATCTGAGCTCTTTTTAACATGATTTGTATAAGATTTTGCTAGAGACAGCTGTAAATCTTTGGTTAGAAAGTAAGGGTAGGAAGTAAGAAGCAAATGTTGACAATCCCCTCTGTCATGTTTCTGGGAAATTTGTCTTGCATTTATTAGTCAGATAAATTACTTTCTTACAAAGTGTAATCATAAATCACCCCATAAAGATCGAGATGGTATCATTTCCTTTGGAAGAGCAAGCAAGAGATGGTATGGCAGTCCAAGAACAATTATAACACAATTAAACATTCCAGTCACTCCCTCCCACTCATGATTTACGGCTGGAAAAAAGTGTACCTAAAGGTCTATATTTGTAAAAGGAGGTCAGAGTTGTTGGGTAGCCAAGAACAACAACCAAGAAAAAACCATCTAAGATTTCCAAGTGGAAGATTAACAACTTGCCATTTCTTTCTCAGAAAGGAAAAGATATGTAGAGCAAAACTAATTTACATCTTTATGAATTTTGTAAGAGTCTAATGAGAAGCAATTTGTTGGTTGGGGAAAATGATGATATAATTTGAAATATGCAAACTACGCTCAAATGTGGGAGTTGGGTGGGAAGTTTAAGATCATTGTCTTCAGTCATATAGATGACAGTTACTCATCAGACAGACATTTATTGACTTCTTAGGGAGTTTGACTTCTGAGGGTGGTTCTGTGGAAGAACTCTTGCCTTCCATCAGGGAGACTCCGGTTTGATCCCCCAGCCAATGCTCTTCATGTGCAGCCACCAGCCTTCTGCCAGTGGAAGCTTGCATGTTGTGGTGATGCTCTACAACTTTCAGTGGAGCTTCCAGACTAAGATGACTACTGGCAAGGAAGATCTGTTGATCTGCTTTTGAAAATCAGCCAATGAAAACTCCATGGGTCAGAATGGTCCCATATGCAACTGGTTGTGGGGATGGTGTAGGATTATGGCGATGACATGGGACATCTTGATGGCAGCTAACAAAAACTGGGTGCCTATTTTAGGTAAATAAAAGGGCACTGGATTTGGAATCAGACTGGGGTTTATATGCACCCAGACAGATCATTCAACCTCATTCACTCAGAGATGGTCTAACTCGAACTTGTCTCCTGTGGGCCTTTAATTTACCAATTGAGATAATGTATACCAAAGGCATTCTGAATTGTCAGTCTTCTTTTCAAACAAACTCGATATCATATATTAAGCAAAATGGGAGCAGTTGCTAAGTCATCCATCCCCTTGGGGAAAATCATGCATCTGTAAGGTGGGAAGGAAGAAGCGCACACACATGCTTAGTGAGGTGGGAAGGCATCTTAACCAGAAGCAAAACTGGATAATTTAAAGTCTTCTGCTACCCTTTCTGTATTTCTGCAGAGGCAAGAACAAACTGTGAGTCGAGCAAAAGATCTGCCAATGGTGGGCAATAAAAGAGAAAAGAGCCTGGCTTGTTCCCAGTGGGCTAAACCACTGCTGTAATGAAGAGCTAGGTATCCCCTGGGAAATCAAGGATCAGCACTAGATGAAGGATGCTTAGCTCAGCCTGGGCCAAGCCAACTGTTGACTCAAAGGGCTGTGAATTACATTTATTTCGCAACATGCAGACGTGCCTGGTTGCCACTACCTCTGGGCACAACAGAGGTAATGATGGGATGCTTCTGCCTGGCTTCATCTTCTTCCACCAGCCTGTGCTGTGTGCCCATTGGCAGCCGAAATCTGGCAGGCGGATCCCAGGGTCTCAGGCAAGGTGCTTTTGTGTGTATCCAGGCAACAAGGTGCTGCTTCTCTCATTAGCTCTCAGGAAACTACTTCTTCAAAAGCAAGCAAATAGGAAAAGAGTTACTTAGAAAAAAACCCTCCAAACTTGGTATCAGCAAAACTCAGAAAGATAAATCTGTTCTATCACTTCTAGTAGAAGAAAACTGGATTGTTTGCCATGGCAGGTAGTATTTGCAACCAAAACACACACACACATACACACACACAGATATACATAAATAATCATGTTCAATATGACTTGAAATTGCTATTCTGGAATGGGGAGACATAATGCATTTATTAGCAGTCAATGCCTGTGGAACTTAAAACGTTTTTAGGCTCAATTAGGATAGATAAAGAATGTGAAAACGTCAAGCTTTACTATGTCTGTACTGGGCACATGTATGCATGCACACATTTGCTTTTGTGTAAGTGCCTTTTAATAAAACATTATTGAGCAAAGCTACTTTCAAGGATTTCCAAATCCAAGCTCTCTGAGTTTAGTTGAAATCATGCCTTTCTCCCATTGCATTGGCTTGTGACTGACTGGTTCTACCAATAGAGTTGGAGTGATGCTATATGGCCTTCCAGTGCTGGGTAATAAGAAGTGATCTAACATCTGCCTATTTCTCTGGAACTCTTGTGCTTGGAGCCCTGAGCTTGTCCAGTTATCCTGTGACCTCTGTACTAATGGAGAAGCCAAGTGGCACAGGGAGGCCTGAGGAAAACCTCTGGAGGGCAGTTCTAGTCCAGGACCCAGACACGGAGTGAATCCAGATGACTCTAGCCACAGCTGTGAGTACCCTTCCAGCTCACACCACGGAGCAGAGATGAGCTATCTAATGTCCCTGTCCACATTTGTAGCCCACCGAATCTGTGAGCATAAGAAAATGGTTGTTTTCAGCTATCAAATTTGTGGTGATAGTACATCCTGGGAAGTCCCTCTCAGAGGGACAGAAGCAGGATCATATTATAACATGGCTTAGGCACTTTTGCTTTTGTGAGCCACTTTATCCACACATAAAAATATTAGAAATTAAATTTTACGATTCTTTTGACACAGATATGAATCAGATTCGTGTTGATGCTAAAACATTTTCTTTGACCCCAGTGTTTTTTTCCCTTTGGATTTTAAAGGAAATTAAAACATTTCTGTGGACCCCTCAAAGTACTGTGGGTCTGAGGCACTGTATTCCCCTGTGCCTAATGGGTAGGCCAGCCCTGCACTGGTGACTTCTGAGCACACTGGCAGAGAGACACAGAGCTCTGAGCATAGGTGCAGATTTGGCCTTGCCCCCAAAACATAGGTCATCTGGGGCTATTCCGTGCCTGAAAACAGTTATGGTTTCCCATGTCCCTATTGTAAATGGATGGGGTGGGAGGACTGACCTGCCTAAGGTTAGCCTCCTTTGAAATACAGGATGGGTCTGTTTCTAATGGAAATTGGGTTCAAATTTCTAGAGCTTCGGGTTTTTTATTTAAGAAGGAAAAAGGCTTTTCAAATCTTATAGAATACGTAAGCAGTATACCAGGGAGGTTAAAAAAGTTCATGGAAGCATTCAATTATCTTTTAATTCCAGTTTTTACACAAACTTTTGAAGCCCCTCATATAAGTCTGCCCAATCAAACCCACTACCACGAAATCAATTCCAACCCATAGCAGCCCTGCACAAGGCTTCTGAGACTGTGAAGCTTTATGAGAACAAACAGCTTCTTCTTTCTCCCAGGGAGAAACTGATGAGTTTGAACTGCTGATCTTTCAGCTAGCAGCCCAACATTTAATCCACAGACCCACCAGGGCTCCTTGTAAGTCTGCCAGACTTATGCCAAGGTGAACTGATGGAGGATATGGCAGACCTTGTTTCTGAAGCCATTGTACAAATTGAGTTGGAAGCTCTTGTCTTGGTCAGGGTTCTCCAGAAAAACACAATCAACAGGATATACATACATGTACACACATGTACATATATACATGGGATCTTCAAAATAGTCATGGAAATGATCCGGAGACCAGTGCTCTGAAAGGGATCACATTACAAGGTCCTGGATAGAGTGGGAAAAAATGTGGAGCGAAACTCAAAGTCACAAAGAATAGGCTTACTTACTGGTCAGATATAGACTAGTGGAACTCCAAGATGGGTGTGGAACTCAACTCACTGCTGGGGCTCAATTTTCAGCCAAGCAATAGACAGGTATATCAGACCAGGGGTGGGAGGGGAGGACAACAACACAGATGAAGTATGCACACCATACAGTAGTCAACCATTCTAGATGAAATGATCAG
Source organism: Chrysochloris asiatica (assembly GCF_000296735.1). Classification (NCBI taxonomy): domain Eukaryota; kingdom Metazoa; phylum Chordata; class Mammalia; order Afrosoricida; family Chrysochloridae; genus Chrysochloris; species Chrysochloris asiatica. The sequence goes on from NW_006408625.1 coordinate 393,281, forward strand.
TATTTAGCCAAGGACAAAAATAGCTGTCATTGCATTCAAATTGGCCAATTCATAAAAGTCCTTTGAGAGTTTAGTATGAAGCAGAGAGAGCCTGTCAAGTGAGCTGTACCTCCAAGACTTGGGCTCACATTCAAGGATAGTAGATATTCACCCCATGTGTGATCTCAGTTGTCTCTGTGGGACCGACTGATCACATGATAGGAAGCATTCATTTTCTGCTTCTGCTTTGTTCTTTTTTGTTTCAGGGAAGGTGTGTACCAGGGTTGTATCCTTTCACCATACTTATTCAATCTGTATGCTGAGCAAATAATTGGAGAAGCTGGATTATATGGAGAAGAATGTGGCATCAGGATTGGAGGAAGACTCATTAACAACCTGTGGTATGCAGATGATACCACCTTGCTTGCTGAAAGTGAAGAGGACTTAAAATACTTTTTGAGGAGGATCAAACACCACAGCCTTCAGTGTGGGTTGTACCTCAATAAAAGAAGACAAAAATCCCCATAACTGGATTAATAAATAACACCATGGTAATGGAGAAAAAAATGAAGTTGTCAAATACTTCATTTTATTTAGATCCACTATCACTACCCAAGGAAGCATCAGCCAAGAAATCAAGCAACATACTGCATTAGGCAAATCTGTTGCACAAAACCTCTTGAAAGTGTTCAAGAACAAAGATATCAGTTTGAGGACTAAGGTCTGCCTGACCCAAGCTATGGCATTTTCAATAACTTCATATGCATATGAAAGGTGAATAATGAATAAGGAAGATTGTATAAGAATTGATGCACTTGAGTTATGGTTTTGGAGAAGAATATTAAAGTACCATAAACTGCTAGAAGAACAAACAAATCTGTGTTGGGAGAAGTATAGCCAGAATGCTCCTTTGAAACAGATTTGTTCTCTCATACTTCAGACATTTGATCAGGAGGGACCAATCCCTGGAGGAGGACATCATGCTTGGTAAAGTGGAGGGTCAGCGAAAAAGAGGAAGAACCCCAATGAGATGGCTTGGCACAGTGGCAGCAGCAATGGACTCAAGAGTAAGAATGATTGTGAGGATGGCATAGGACTAGGCAGTGAGTGCTTCGTTTTGTTGTGCATAGGGTTGCTATGAGTCAGAATGGACTCTGTAGCATCTAACAACAACAGATGGGAAAGAAGTTAGTTTTAATCTGAATGACTTCAACAAATGAGAAACAAGGTCCTTTCCTTATCTGTTGAAGTCCATGGATGATAAACAAAAAAACAAATTCAGAAAAAAATTGCCATTGAGTTCATTTACATGTGTCAGAGTAGAATTTCCAGTAGCAGATTTTTTGAGAAGTAGACCACCAGGACTTTATTTTGAGGCACCTCTCGATGGACATGAATCTCTAACTTTTTGGTTAGCAGATGAGTTCATGAACAGTTTGACTCCTATCTTTAAAATCTGCATCCTTTCCCTAAATGCAAACATTCCTCTTCCCCCTCCACTTTCATCCTCCCAGTGACCCGTACAGATTTTCCAAGGAGCGACTGGTGGATTTGAACTGCTGACCTTGTGGTTATCAGTCCAGTGCTTATCCTATAGCACCACACCAGGACCCTTACTCTCCTCTGCCCAGCCTTGAGGAATCTTGTGAAGGGTGAGAAACTACTGACTAGGAGCTGTGATGAGGGGAAGTAGCGAATGCAGGAAGAGAGATCTGAGGAGTGTTCACATGAGGCCTGGGAGCCCTTGTCCAGTCCTCCCTGGAGAGTAACAGACCACGTGCTGAATAAGGCCTGGCCCAGGGCAGTGCTTAGAAGCAAGGTAGACCCTCAGCATGACTTGCGGGAAACCCCGTGACATCGATCGTATTCAGGTCTCTGAGATTCCTCCTCTTTGGGAGCTTTACTTTCTAAAATCCACACAGACAAACTGTCTGTGGAGCAGAAATGGAGGGACTATTGGAGGATAGAACTCTTAAAACCTTCTAGAGTCTCCGTCTAGAGCATGTTAAGTTCTAGAGTCTACTGAGTTCAAGCTCTGGAGTCCTTCTAGAGGCTATTGAGTGCATTACCCTGCTATTTACTTTTACTTTTTAAAGTAGTATTATGCAGGGAGCTCTGGTAGCGTAGTGGTTACGAATCGGGCTGCGAACCTTAAGGTCAGTGGTTCGAAACTACCAGCCGCTCCGCGGGAGAAAGATGAGGCTTTCTACTCCCGTAAGGATTTATACCCTCGGAAACCCTGTACAGGGTCGCTATGGGTCGGAACTGACTCGACGGCACTTAACAACAACAATGCTTAAGAGGTATAAGTCCATTTAGTCTACTCTTTGCAAAACTTACCTTTAAAAATGCAATATACATACTGTTTTATTTAATTTTGCACAATGGAAAGTAGGGAAGAATTTTGGTTAGAAAAATATGAAACCCTTCCTGGGTAGATCTCAACTTTTAGGGGAAAGAAATAAGGTAGGGCAGAAAATTATGCAAGTGAATGAATTAACAAAACTCTTTTGCTTTAGAGTCCTGGTGTGGTGCTGAAAGATACGCACCAGACTGTTAACTGCAAGATGGGTGGTTCAAATCCACCAGTCGCTCCTGGGAAACCCTATACAGGGTCACTATGAGTTGGAACTGAATCAACAACACTTAACGAAAAAAAACATTAACAGCCACCTTTGCTTTATATATAAGATGACAGGATCTCTGAAGGCTTTTTTGTCGCTGGACTGCTAACCTCAAGACTGGCAGTTCAAACCCACAAGCCACTCCTTGGAAATCCTATACAAGATCTCTGAGTTGGAACTGACTCAACAGCACTTAACAACAACACAATATGAAAGTGGTACTGTAAGATAAGCACTGGACTGTTGACTACAAAGTTAGCAGTTCAAACCCACAAGTTGCTTCTTGGAAATCCTATACAGTTTCACTATAAGTCAGAACTGAAGCGATGGCACTTAACAATAACAATAAGGAACACCACAGAAGAATTGAAGCATTTGAATAATGGTTTTTGAAAAGACAAACTGAAAGTTTTTGAGAAGACAAACTAAAAGTTGTCATAAGAACAATCAAAATCTGTGTTGGAAGAAGTACAATCAGAATGCTTCTTAGAAGCCAGGATCTCTCATGTTTCAGACATGTTGTCAGGAAGGATCAGTCCTTCAGAAAGACATCATACTTGGTAAAATGGGTGGTCAGTGAAAAAGAGGAAGACCCCCAATGAGCTGGATTAACACAGTGGCAGCAGCAGTAGGCTCAAACACAACAGCAATTGTGAGGATGGTGCAGGTTCGGGCAGTATTTTGTTCTGTTGTGGAACAGACTTAATGGCACCTAACAACAACAACCATTTTCAGATGGAGTCCCTGGGTGATGCAAATTGTTAATGGACTCTTTTACTAACTGAAGAGCTAGTGGTTCGCATCCACCTAGATAGAATGCCTGGAAAGGAAGGCCTGGTCACCTACTTCTGTAAATTCGGCCAGTGAAAACCTTATCAAACACAGTTCTCTGCCATGTATGCTGTCACCATGAGTTGGAATAGACTATAAGGCAATTGGTTTGTTGTTTTTATTGTTACTTGCAGACGGACATAATTAGGAAAAAAGGGATCAAAATCAGGTTCTGGAAAACAGGAAAACATTTCAAAAGTAGTTTAACCTATTAAATGACTTAGAAGCTATTAAATGACTTAGAAGTCTAGATTATGTCTGGGTTCTCCATCAGGGAGTTGTCAAGAAGAGGCAGTGGAGTTTCAGACATCCAAGGCTTGGTGGAAATCAGCTCTTTAGAGGGAAACACCTCAGAAACAGAGAGGCTTTCTTCTTACATTTCTTCTTCGTCAGTATTTTATTACTGCACACGCCACTGGGTGAGGTCACTCAGATTGTAAGTACATTGGAGAGGCCAGTCCTATCTTGAGAAGCCTCTTCCTTCTCATTTCATCTGAGGGCTCTCTGGAATACTTGTCATCATGGTGACATATCTCAGGCTGAGTTTGACAACACTGTTAAAGCACCTCAAGACCAAACCAGCTGATGATGAGATATTGTTCATCTACATCTACAGCTGCTATAAACCAGCAACCATGGGCTACATAAACCCAGAATGGCCAGGGGTTGTTGTACTTCAAAGGTAAGGCAAGTGGAATGGCTGGGATGAGCTGAAAGGAATCACCAAGGAAGATGACACGAAAGCTTATGTAGACAAAGTAAAACAGGTAAAGAAGAAATATGGAATATAGGGACTAGATATGGATGTCAGTCAAGCATTTGATCTAAACAGCTCTAACATCATGTGAAGTTGAGTCATGAGATTGACCAGTTAACCTCATTTCTCACGCTGTCCAAGATAAGGCACTAACAGATTAGGAGCAACAACTGTTTTTTGCAACTTGCTCTGTGTAGTTTTTACTTGTAGATCAATTAAAAGTGAATTTGTGACTTCAAAGAGATAAAAGAAAAACCTACATTGGAAGAGCATGAGGTGGTTTGAGAAAAACCCATATCGCTTGTCATATCAGATGAGGGAATACGAAAGGTAAATCACAGATATATGTTTGTGTTATAGTGGCGGTACTTTTGTGTCACCAAAGGAAATTATTAGATGAGGCTTCCATTGGTTTTAAAAGGGACATTTTCCTCAGGGGAGAAAGGGAGTTTTGAGCTCCAAGGATATATACATGCCTTTTCTCTTCTGTTCTCTGGAGCTGGGCTATCCACTTTTTCTTGGTACCCATTTCATGGGATCTTTGAGATCTGTGATCTAGGAATAAAAAGAGATCACACATTACCCCAGGGGCAGCACTTGAAAGCAACAAATGCAAATTCAGAAGGACAGATGACATAAATGAAGGCCAATCCCTGGGTGGTGCAGCTAGTTATATGCTTGACTACTAGCTGAAAGGCTGGCATCTCAAACACACCTAGAAGTACCTTGAAAGATAGGTCTTGGAAGATCTGCTTCTGGTAGACCACAGCCTTGGAAACTCTCATGGAGCACTTCTATTCTGCACACAAGGGGTTGCCATGAATTGAAATCAACTGGCAACTAACAACAATATAACCATATAGTACTTGAAGAAGAGTTTTTAGTCTCTTCTCTAGAACTACAATCAAGTTGCAAAACTGGCTACTGTGAGCTTCACCACATAGCTATCTGTTTCTTCTTTTGGGATTTTAGCTAAAGTCATCCAAGAGTTTAAACAGAAATAAAGGAGGAGGAGGGGGAAGGGAAGAAGTAAGAGAATGAAAGAGTAAGAAGCTAGTTTACACACAAGTGTCTCTGTGATCTATGTTTCTGTTTGTGAATAATCTCCCAACTAAATAGAGTACTGATGTGGCACTGTAGGATAAGCACTGGACTGCAAACCTCAAGGCTGGCAGTTCAAACCTACCAGCCATTCCTCAGAAACCCTATACAGGGTAGCTGTACGTTGGAACCGACTCGATGGCACTCAACAACAACAACAGCCCCATCTAAATATAGGCTTGGCTGGAAATAACAGGTTTTGCTAGAAATGACCACAAATGTAGAAGAAAAGTGAAAAATAGTGAGAATGAGAGGAATGAAAATCAGAACGCCTCAGTTCTTGCCCTGAGTCAAAACTCAAACGAGATACCAGGTTACACGTAGATAGATGGCTATGGCCAGGCCAAACTTGTGTATCTGTGTAGTGGTTCTTTCTAGTTCTTTTACTGGTGTCCTCTATCATCCATCTACTCTCTTACTTATTCACTCACTCACTCACTCACTCACTCACTCACTCACTCACTCACTCGTTCATTCATTCACTCATGGCTTTTAAAGGGATGCAAAGGAGGCCTGGTGGCACAATGAATAAACACTAAGTGATTCAAATCCACCAACACCTCCTTGGGAGAAAAGACCCGGTGATTTGCTCCCGTAGAGATTACAACTGGTTCCACTCTGTCCTATAGGGTCCCTGTGAGCCAATGACACATAACAGCAACAAAAAGGAGGCAAGGATACATTTGCAACAAATCTGGTTTCAAGAAATGTCAGTGTGTTTTCAGTTCTTACGAGTGTCACCAAGGATAAATAGATGGGAGACCAAGGCTCTAGCTTCTTGTTACTGTGCCCCAATAACTCAATGGCTCATAAACTTAACATATGTGCACAGTGCTTATGGTGACAGCGAAATTTACAAAGTATCAGGTCCCTGTTTCTTTCTTATTTATAATTTTATGAATTTCAATATTTATTTTTCAATATGCGTAATTGACTCAAAAGAAGGCAAAGCTACACGGGAGCTAGACAACAGAAGTAGTAAGAAAGGATTATTATGAAGGTTTCCAGGCTGTGATCTTTACGGAAGCAGGCTACCACAGTTTTCTCCTGTGCGGTAGCTGCTGGGTTCGAACCGCTGCCAACCTTTTGTTGAGCAGCTGAATGCTTAACCACTGTGTCACCACAGCTTCTATTTTTGGGTTTTTGGATTTGATTACATACATTATCTCCGTGTCTTTATGTTGCTATTGGTTTTTTCTGGGGAGTCTGCTGTGACTCAGTGACCCTAAGCATAGCAGAATAAAAAGTGGTCCTGTTCCATCTTCACAACCATTAGTGTGTTTGAGTCCATTGCTGTTGTTCTAGGGTCCATCCACCTCATTTGGAGGTTCCCTCTCCCTCACTAACCCTCCACTTCACCAAACAGGTTGTCCTTTTCCTGCAATTGGTTCCTCACAACGACATAGCCACATAAGTGAATCAGAGTCCCTGACAGTATTCTCTGACCATACGGTTTTCATTGACTAATATTTGGAAATAGATTGCCAAGCCTTTCTTCTTAGTCTGTCTTAATCTCTAACTAAACTCGTCTGAAGCCTGTCCACTGTGGGTGACTCTGCTGCTATGTGAAATACAGATGGCATTGCTTCCATCCTCGTAGTAATATGTTAGCCATTAGAGTACAACAAACTGACATCTGAGTGGGAATTTAAAATATTAGTCCTTCTTTCATTTGGTTTGTAGCCCTTTGAGAAGTCCAACTTTCACAGCGGTCTCAACTGTAAGAATCCATCTGAAGAATCCCAAAGACCTCATATATTGTTGTTGGGTAGTATTGAAAACCCAACGCTTAGTCTTCCTTGGCCCAGCACCTTCTCGCTCTTCCCCTGTGTCTTCCTTTCAAATATTGCTCTGGCTTTCAGAGTCCTTTTTGATACTAAAGAAAACCAATGCAAAGCAAAAAAGAAAAAAGTTGCCATTGAGTTGATTCGGACTCAAGTAACCCCATGTGTGCACAGTAGAATGCGCTTCATAAGGTTTTCAAGGCTGTGACTTTTTGGAAATAGCTTACCAGGCCTTTCTTCCAAGTGACTCTGGGTGGGTTAGGACCAACAACCTTTTGGTTAGTGGAGGGTTAAGCTATCTGTGCCACCCAGGACTCCCTTTTGATGTTTGTTGTTGTTATTGTTAAGTGTCATTGAGTCAGTTCTGACTAACGTTGTTGTTGTTGTTAGGTGCCATTGAGTCAGTACCGACTTATAGTGACCCTATGCACAACAGAACAAAAACACTGCCCAGTCCTGGGCCAACCTCACAATTGTTGCCATGCTTGAGCCCATTGATGCTGCCGCTTGGCCAATCCATCTCACTGGGAGTCTTCCTCTTTTTCTCTGACCCTCCACCTTACCAAACATGATATCCTGCTCCAGTGACTGGTCCCTCCTGACAATATATCCGAAGTATGAGAGACCAAGTTTGGCCATCCTGGCCTCCAAGGAACACTCTGGCTGCACTTCTTCAAACACAGATCTGTTGGTTCTTTTGGCAGCCCATGGTACTTTCAATATTCTCCTCCAATACCATAACTCAAAAGCATTAATTCATCTACGGTCTTCCTTATTCACTGTCCAGCTTTCGCATGCATATGAGGTTATTGAAAATACCATGGCTTGGGTCACATGCACCTTAGTCCTCGAGCTGATATTTTTGCTCTCCAACACTTTAAAAAGGTCTTGTGCAGCAGATTTGCCCAATGCAATAGGTCTTTTGATTTCTTGACTGCTGCTTCCATGAGTATTGATAGTTGATCCAAGAAGAATGAAGACTAATAGAGACCCTGCATAGGCTTTCTGAGGAGTAACTGGTGGGTTTGAACTGCTAGCCTTGTGTTTCATGCTGACCTTGCAGTCCAGTGCTTATCTTACAGCAACACACCAGGAATTAACACCCAAGAATTTTTCTTTCTCTTTGAAGAGCTTTACTACACATTAAAAAGTTCAAAAGCTTATGTTGCATTTCTAGGTGTTTATAGAGAAAGCTCCTAGGTTCTTTAATTTATTATCTTAAAGACAATATAAGTCCCTTTTTTTTGTGATTTTTTGTTATTGTTCTTTTTCTACCTCAGAATTGAATTATTGACTATTTTATTATCATTTGCTTTGTGTAGAACTGTAAATATTTAAGTGAATGAACTTAAGAGTACTTCTTTGAATCAATTCTCATTTATGATAAATATTCCCTTATTTTATTGTAATATTATAGATATCTACAATTTTGATTCCTTATATCCTTTTGAGTGCTGGTGACGTAGTGGACTGTTAACTACAAGGTTGGTGGTTTGAATCCACCGACCACTCCAAGGGAGAAAGATAAGGCTGTACGCTCCTATAAAGATTTATAGTCTTGGAAACCTCAAGGAACAATTTTACTCTGTCCTCTGGAGTCCTGGTGTGGCTCTGTGGGCTAATGCGTCAGACTGCAGTCATTTAAACTGCAAGCGCGGTGGTTCAAGCTCACCAGCTGCTCCTTGGAAACCCTATACAGGGCTGCTATGGGTCGGAATTGACACAACAGCACTTAACAACACAACATAGGGTCATTATGAGTTGAAATCTATCTCATGGCTGTGGCTTTGGTTTTTAGTTTTGGCCCCAAGTGTTGCTTAAGAGAGAGTGTAAAAACATCCAGGAGGTAGGCTTTCGTCTTGTGTTTATGACTGACAACCTTTTTCAGTTGATATTGTATTGTGATTAGAGAATGTGTCTATATTGTTCTCTTTATTGGAACTGAGCTTGAATGTATTGATTTCTGGTGTGGCACTGTGGACTAATGTGCTGGACCGCAAATTCACCTTGAACTGCAAGGTTGGTGGTTCAAGCTCACCAGCCGCTCTTCAGAAAGCCTATACAGGGTCGCTGCGGGTCGGAATCGACTCAACGGCACTTAATAGCAACAAATTGAGCTTTTACTTGTGGTGTGATGTAGTCAATTTGTGTAAATGTCATACAGGCACTTAAAAAGAATGTTGATTCTGTTTTCAAGATATGGTGGTGGCGGAGGTTGTGTGCTGTTGAGTCAGTTCTGACCAATAGCCACCTTTTACATGGTTTCTGAGGCTATAAATCTTTACAGGAGTAGAAAGTCTTATCTTTCTCCCACAGTTTCAAGGTATGGAGTTTGAATAATTAACGTTATTTAAATCCTCTGTGTTGTTACTTAAAAGTGTCTGAAATGAGAAAATAAATTATAGTCTTCTTTAATTGTGCATAAAGGCTCCCTGGTGGCACACAAAAAGTCGGCGATTCGAACCCACCAGCTGCTCTGTGTGAGAAAGATGAGGCAGTCTACTTCCTTAGAGATGTACAGCCTGGGGAATATGGACCAGTCCTACTCTTTCCTACAGCGTCAGTATGAGGCCCAGTCAACTGGATGGCAGTGGGTTTGGTTTTTGTTTGTAATTCTGCACATTTCTCCTTTTATTCCTTGTAAAATTTAAAAAAGAAATTTGAGACTATTATTAAGAAATACCCTTAAATATTGGAAACAGGAAACGCAGTTTACTGCCTTACTGTAAGGACACACTGGAGCTTGAATCAATTTAGCTAAGAGTCGTCTGATGCTCTTGGGAAATGCAACTCTGTTTGATTTACTATTCACCATTAGCTAGTCCCCAGGTTCTGTAATGTTGGATGTTCACTTATAGAAAATTGGTAAGTTGCAAATGATGATTTTTATTTGCTTGCTTTTTGAACTTGCACTCTAATTTATTTAATTCAACATTTTATTATGATTTGGGTGAAGGCGTATGGAAGAGATCAGTTTTACATTAAATAATTCATACACATTTATTTTTATTCATCTCATTGATTGCACTCCCCACAATGTAACTTCACTTATCCCACTTCCTCCTGTATTTCCATTTCTCCTTATGTCCTAATCCTTCTGAATTTTGCCCTTGGGTAAAGGTTCCCCAATATCAAATGCTGAATTATTTTAAGGTGTGCCTACCTCCCTAGTGTCATTGTTCCTCTTACAGACCTGTCTATTGTTTGGCTGAAAACAGAGCCATGGAGATGGATTTATTTCCAGACCTGAAGGGGGACTAAAGGCCATAGTTTCAGAGGCTCCACAAGTCTCTATCTGGCCAGTAAGCCTGATCTTCTTTATGATTTTGAGTTTTGATTCTCATTTTCTATCCAGAACCTTCTAATGTGATCCTTTTCAGAGCAGTTGGGAATGGTAGCCGGGCACCATCTAGTTTTTCTGGTCTTGGGGCCATGTAGACTGATGTTCATGTGGCCCATCAGTCCATTGGATTAATTGTTTCAACGCATCTTCAATTTTCTATACTCTTCTTTCCTCTGAACAGGGAGAGGCCAATAGTTAGTTGCACCTTAGATGGCTGCTCAGAAGCTTTTATGACCCCAGTCACTACTCAACAAAGTAGGATGTAGAACATTGCTTTTGTGTAAGTTGCAAATGATTTTTGTCAACAATTAGGTAAGTAATCTTTAATGTACTTACTATATCTTTGTATGAGTCATGCTTTTAAAGCTTTTTGTAGATTATTTATTGACGTTATGGTATTGATTGCATAAGGATTTGACTCAAATTCTGAGAGTAAACCCTCAAGCTTTAATCCGTTGTTTGAGAGGCTAGCCTTCCTATAGCACAAAACTACCAAACTACCACCTCGTTGTCCTCACTCAGCTTTAACATTTCTACATTTAGGGTAAATTTCTATCTCTGTTAATACTTCCTCCGCTTATCACAGAATAGCTTATTTATACCAGAACATTAATGCCTCTGTCCATTTCTGCGGTTGTTTAATATTTATTCCTTCATTCATCAAACAAGAATGGAAAGTAAACTTTAACCCTGTCTTGTACATGGCAGGATCACCAGGGCGTGCCACAGAAGAAATTAGCAAATTTTTATCTGCTGAATAAATGAATGAATGTACATGAGACACGTCAGACTTTTTCAAATAAAAGATAAATGAAGCAGCCACTACCCTAAGACCAGGAAACAGACAGACTCATAAATGTTGTTGTTTGTTAAGTGCCGTTGAGTCACTTCCAACTCAAAGCAACCCTGTAAAGGATTTCTGAGGCTATAAACCTTTATAGGAACAGAAAGCCTCATCTTTCTCCCGTGGAGCAGCTGGTGGATTCAAGCTGCTGACTTTGTGGTTAGGTTAGCAGCCCAACATGTAACTACTATGCTGCCTGGGATCTTTATGCTGTAATAAATGAGCAAGCAAATCTCACCAGTGTGTAGATAAGAGGCTTCATGGAGGAGATGACACTGGAATTGAGCTTTAAAGGATGAGTAGAATTTCATTTGATGATAGAAGGGAATAAAAGCATGACATGCAAGGAGGAAAGCAAGACAAATATTTATCTATATGGAAATGAAATAGTGTGCTCTAAAGCTCCATGGCAAACTTGTGTCTCTGATGGTCATAAAAATTGCCCTTGAGAATGCCCCATGCAGTCTTCTAACTTGTTGTTAATATCAGCTGATGCCTAGGAGGCCTCAACTCGTGGCTGCCCTATGCACAGTGGAAGGAACCACCACTCAGTCCCGTACCATCCCCATGATCTGTTGAGGAATGGACAGTTGTGACTGTGATGAGTCATAGGGTTTTCACTGGCTGATTTTCAGTAGATATCCAGGCCTTTCTTCCTAGCCCATTGCAGTCTGGAAGCTCTGCTGAAATCTGTTCAGCACTATAGCAACACGTGAGCTTCCACTGACTTACGGGTGTTGCCTATTCATGAAATACACTGGCTAGGAATCAAACTCGGCTCTTCCATACGGAGGGTGAAAATTCTACTATTGAATCATCAATGCATCTAGACCTCCAACTACAAGGGAGTTGTGACTGTGCTTTGAAATCCATCACTGGGTTTCACCAAGGCCTAGCTTACCACAGGCTGCTCCCTGCCAATGAATGATCATAGCAGAGATACTAAGACTTGCCCATTCCACAAGACATGAAGCACTTTAGACTCTACATCAGTCTAGAATGCTTTTACCCAGTCTTCCCTACCTCTCTCCTTTATTTGGGATCAAACTTGCACCACAATGTGATAGTTCTAACTTTCCCCCAGCTGCCTCCTCATTATCTCTTACACAGGTGTTTCAAATCCTTCAAGGATCGAATACTTGCACCTTTCACTATGCCATGGTACCTTCTTCTTGGTGGACCATTTCAACACACGTCGTTTGTATCCTCTGAAAGGAGCACAGAGAAAAAGACTAGATAAATCCACCTTGAATGCCACATGAAAATTTGGGATTTAGACAGTAAGGGTGCTAGCAAAAATTTTAGAGGAGGGGAAAATGAGATCTGGCTTATATTTTAGGAAGGTGATGATGGTGGAAACAAAAGGGGTGCATTTGGAGTAATCTTTGCCATGACCCAGCTGAGACAGGCAGGGGCAGTAATGATGGCTAGTGGATTTAACAACTTCTGCAAATGTGAGCCTGGTTTGAAATTTTGCTCTCCATTTCTTGGACAAGAGACTCTTGCTGCCATACGTAACTTTAGTTGCTGTAGAGTTGATTCTGGCTCCTGGAGACCCTATTATGCTCCATGGGGTTTTCACGTTTTGACCTTTCTGAAGCAGACCGTTAGGACTGTCTTTGGATGAACCTCTAGGTGGATTTGAACCACCAACTTTTTGGCTAGTAGTTGAGTGTTAAATTATTTGTGCCATTCCAGACTTCAAATTTGTTAAAAAGAATCCTAAGAAAAATGAGTGGGTGAAATCACTCTAGGTTCTGTGTGATTTTGAGTATGGCCTCCCCAGCCATGTATATAGAAAAGCACCAGACATACAACAGCAGTTTGTACCTTCTGTCACCAGCCGTTTTCTTTCTACAGAGAAACTGAAAAGAGGACTCCTTTCTGTCTCTGAATTCTCTAGAAAACAAATCCCCAAAGGCTCCTGGTGTGGTGTGACCCCGGGAGGTGTGGAGTGTCAAGTATTTCCATGAGGGCAGCTATCACAGGTCTTCTGAGGACAGCACAGAAGAAGGTCAAGGTTTTATATTCAAAATTGGAAGCAAGCTCAAGGAATCAAGAGTTGTCTATAATGACCGGACGTGGGGGCGTGGATAAGAGAGCGGAGATGGGAATTCTAAAAAGGAATGTTGGCCAAGCCGGCCTCAGCTCCGACCTCCAGTGCAGCTGTTCTCTTTGTACCCAAGGCCAGAGCAGAAGAATGGTGCCCTGGAAAACAGAAGGGCACAAAGGTCCTTCAAAGGGCCCTGGCAGTGGGAAATACAAGCCCTGCCATGCCCTCAACTAAACTTGTGAAACTTGTAAACTTCCGTCTGAATGGGCATCTCAAGGCTTCTTGCAAAGAGAAGGCAGATCAGGTGCTCAGAGTCTGAGTTGGCACATGCACCTCCAGGCACCATTTTGAAGTAAGGCACTAGCGGTTTCCTATCTGAGGAAACAGGAAGCCTATTAAAAAATGCCCATTGTCCCTTTCCGCTGGTGCTGAAAGGGCTGTTAAAAGACCAAGTCCAAGAGGCTCCTGCCAAGTTAAGAAAAAGCAGGGAACACGCAGCTGCTGCAACCACCTGTGCCCATATGAGTCCAACTAAGGGATTTCTGCTCCCTTGCGCCCAAGTTCTGCGGCTCAGAAGTCCGCAGAGTAAAAAAGAGGCAAAGGTATTTAGAGGGGAGGGAGGGAAAGAAGTATAAGTTCATGGTTGTCATTTGCTGAAAGCAAGCAGCGCTTTCCTCTTCTCCTGCTTCAGCAACAATCAGGAATGCCTCTCTGGCCCGCAGCAACCTCTGGCTGGAAATCAAATCCAGTATGAAACATCTGCCTTCCACTGCTGCACCACAAACACAATACACCCCATGTCACTTGGCAGGGAGAGAAAAGAGGCACATTAAAGTAAAGTTCCTGACATTATTAACATGATTAAGAAGTGAAGTCCTGCTCATTGCTTGTTCTCTCTCTCTCACACACACAAGCACACAGACTTTAAGATTTGCACATGTCCATGGCTGCTCACTGTCAATCAAACATTGAATAAAAGAGGTAGTCCATACTCCTTGGGGGCTAAACCTCTGAGGATAACAGGTGTATATATGTGTGTGTGCGGTCACTGGATGGTACAAACAGTTAAAGTGCTTGACTGCTCGCTGTAGGTCTGGAGATTTGAGTTTCTTCCAGAGGTGCCTTGGAAGAAAGACCTGGCAATCTGCTCCCAAAATGTCCCGACCTGAAAACCCCATGGTGCACTTCTACTCTGCACACATGGTACTGACTAGAGAATGATTAATTTATTGTGTGTGTGTGTGGTTTTAAGTGGACATACCATGAAGGGACAGACTAAGAAGTGCTCATTCTAAGGATTCTGAGGATGTCACACTCAACTCTGGAATGACTTTGAGTCCACAGACTGAGTTTCCAGAGCTGCCACCAGCCCCTTCAAGGTCTTTGCACACCCGCCCTGGCCTGAGCTGATGGGAAAATGAGGTCTGGCCACTGGGCAGAGAGGCTGGGTATAAGGAGGCTTCACATTTCTTGAGTGGAGCAGTCCTAGGAATTAAGGTTGCGCGCTTGAGTGATGTCTTCGTGACAGTCGCACTTGACGTCACCATGCCCCAGGCCGAGACAGGTGGTCTGGTGTAAAAAGTACCCCGCGTGGGCTCGTTCTGGGATTGCTGTGCTTCCTAGCGGGCCTCTCAGATTGCTTATGTTAGCGGCTCCCTGCCAGCCTCAGGCCTCCTGGCGGGCCCTGGGCGGGCAGCGGCCTCAGACAGTGGGGCTCTGTGCGCGCCGTCTCCTGTGGGCAGTTGGGTGTTTTTCTATAGAGGGGACTCGTCATTAGAGAAACCGAGGATGAGTGGGGGCACCTTGGGCTGTTTTTCTTTCTCTTTGGCCTCCATTTACTTATCCTCTCGGAAGGAGCATGGGCGGCCGGTGCCCACAATTCACTTGTCCTGCTTAAGTCCGCTTGACAGCTGCATAAATCACACCGAGATACCACTAATAGGTTGCTGCCTGAGACTGTACTGGACCACCCAAGCGCAGCTCCGGGGCGGCACTCTGAGGCCTGCACACAAATACAGTAATGCAAATGCTTAACCCTTTGTTACTCCACCCGCTGAAACAAACAGGCCGCAAAATGTCCCCTGGCTCTCATTCCCACTCCCCCAGAACAGTCCCAGTCTGTTTCTCAGCGTTCCTCCCCTCCCCCAACTTCTTGCACCTCCCTTCCCTAGCGGACATTCTTCCCTTCTCTCCATGTTGCAAAGGCTTGTGCAAGGAGCAGGTAATGAAAGGAAGGAGGCCTTGCCAGGGCTCTTGGCAGGGGAGGTGGAATGAGCTGGGGGAGGATTCAGAGTGAGGGATAGGCAGATGGTCAGTAGAGAGCAGGTAAGCTGGAGAAGCAGGAGCTGAGCACAGAATTCTAGCAACAGTAATTCCTCCTTTTTTTGTAGCCTGAGCCTCCTCAAACTCAGCGCTCCTCTCTCTGTTCTAAAGAAAGGAAGGAGAGATGCAGGGCGGAGTTGCAGATAGAAAACCACACCTCATTCATGTCCTTGCCCAGTGGAAAACAGAACGAGGATTCATCCCTTCAGCACATCTCCTAAGTGCTAAGGATGTGCAGCCACTATCTATCAGTGAAGCCTGTGTGGTGCTTTCAGTGGAGCTCCTAGACTAAGATAGACTAGGAAGAAAGGCCTGGCGATCTATTTCCAATAATCAGCTTACGAGAACCCTAAGATCACAACTGTTGACGTTGTAAAGGTCATAGAGATGGTACAGGACCTGGCAGCGGATTGCTGTTTTGCATGGGATCATCAGAAGTCAGAGCGTCTCCGCAGCAGCTAACAACAGTAACAACAACCTTGTGTTCAGCACTGTGTGAGGTACCAGGACTCCAAGGTGACTGAGATAGTGTTCACAGTGCTGTACAACTCGATGTGCCAATGCCTTGCTCATAGGAGCTGCCCCTCCCATTGCTCTGCCCTCTTCTCCTGCACCTGACCCTTTGCTCCTTCTCTGCCAGCTGTGCCCACTTTCTGGACACACTGGGCTGCTCCCTTGGGGATCACTTGCTGTTGCTTTCCCCCAGAATCTGTATGACTCCCTTCCTCACATCCTGCAAGTCTGTGCTTCAATGCCATCTTCTTAGCCAAATCTTTTGTACCTGGTCTATTTAATTCTGCACACAATCTCCATTATGACACTCACTTTCAGGATCCCTGGTAGTGTAGTGGGTTATGAGCTGGGCTGCGGGAGAAAGATGAGGCTTTCTGTTCCTGTAAAGATTTACAGCCTTGGAAACTTACACTGGGTTGCTATGAGTCAGAACTGACTTAAAGTCACTTAACAACAACAACAACAGAAGCCCTGGTAGTGTAGTGTGTTACCAGTTGGACTGCTAACTGTAAGGGCAGCAGTTTGAATCTACCAACTGCTCCTTGGGAGAAAGATAAGGTTTTCTGTTGCTGTAAAGATTTACAGCCCCAGACACCCTACCCAGGGACACTGTGAGCCGGAACCAATGACGGCATAACCGCCTCTACCACCACGACACTTCCACCCCTCTTCCTTGCTTTAGTTTCTTTATAGCACCATCAACCACTTTCTAATATATCATTTCCCCCCTTTTTAGTCTGTTTATGGTATGTTTCCCCCCTACAAGCAGGGGCAACTCTTTGAGGGATCATGCTTTTTGTTAATTCTTTTGCTGATGCATCCTGGTGTGCCTAGAATATTGCCTCTATTTTTTTGTGGAGTGATTCGGAGCTCTATCAGAGGGGTGTGCAGCATGCCATGGGTACTGAGGGAAAATACAAGTGATGTATTAACCTGGAGCTCTGGTAGTGTAGTGATTATGAATCAGGCTGCTAACCTCAGGGCCAGCAGTTCGAAACTAACAGCTGTTCCGTGGGAGAAAGATGAGGTTTTCTGCTCCCGTAAAGATTTACAGCCTCGAAAACCCTGTACAGGGTCGCTATGAGTTGGAACTGACTCCTCGGCACATAATCACCACCACCACCATTAGTCTATAGAAACTAAACAGGGGGTGTTGGGAATCTGGAGTTTATTAGCTCAGGGATTCACTGTCTGTTTATCAGTGTGTGAGTAGACTTCCTATGGAAGATTTAAGGGACAGAGAATACTAGATAAGTCTAAGCTCCTCTCTGAAGTTCTGGCAATGCATTTCAGAGATGGCCAGAAGCTTGCAGTGACTCTAGACTGGGATGTTTTCCCCTTAGAGACCTAGGTAGAATTGGACTTGTTCCCCCTTTTATGGAGGGGCTGGAACTTGAGCACCTTTGTTGATTAGATGTATTTGGTTTCTTTCAGTTTCATGAAATTGTGTCCCAGATTTTCTGATCCATCTCCTCATCACCACATTGCACTGCCTGAGTTGTTATGTAGAGTTGACACCATTTCATCCTTCAAGGGTATCTGTATCTCTCAGTTCCTGAACCTAAAACCTAAACCCAAATCAAACCAGCTGTCATCAATCAATTACAATTCACGGCAATCCCATGTGTATAACTGTGCTATGTAGCATTTTCTTGGCTGTGATCTTTTGGAAGCAAATCACCAGGCTTTTCTTCCCAGAAAACTAGGTGGGTTAGACTGCTAACCTTTCCATTAGTAGTCAAGGACGTAACTATTTGCAACTGAAATAAGAATGGGAAAGACAGAGAAGAGATGCTTGTTAATCGCTTTGAGTTGTAACTGGCAACACAGAAAACATTAAAGAATAGGTATAGACAGAGGAGATAGTGTAAGAGGAGATCAGAAGGAGAAACAGGAAGAAGACAGAGTGGAAGAGAAGGGGTGGGGAGAGAGAGGAAGGGGAAGGGAGGCAAGGAAAGGGATGGGATTCAAGCTCTACTTACAGGGACTTCAGCCATTTAACTTCTGGCTTAATTCTCTTTAACTTTTGTTTACTTTCCCCCTCACACTCTTTGGCAAAATGCTTTAAAAGGAGGAGGATAAAGGATCTTGTTTTCTTTTAATTCTTTCTGATTTATGTTGCTTTGTCTTGAAAGCTCCTGTAATCTCTCATATCTTCAGAGCCAGTTCCCTGCTGACAGGGGGAAGGCAGCAGCCACTCCCCTGGCTTTAGATAAACCATCCCAAGCTGGATCATTAGCTACACAAACTTTCTCCCCTTGAGCCCTCTCTTAAATGTTTGGAACTCTAGAACTTCTTCCTTGAAAATGAAGAAAAACAAGCATCACAGGTTATGTCTTTTAGAAGAACGTAACCAGAGCTTTTTATTGACTCTGGTTGAAGTAAAGCCTGGCATGTTGAATTGGTCTGGTGATTTCTTTATTGCACAGCTCTTACTGAGCAGCTAGTATATGCCACTAGCTAAGGCTGTGGGGGAGGCAAAGATAAATATGATGCCAACATACTCACAAGTAACTTGAAAAATATTTGGGGATGAATGCATTCAGTCATCCAAGACCCCACAATACACTTAGTTAACGCCTTTAAAAGGATATAGCATATCATTCCAGCACTGCACATTTCAAAAAGTTATTTATTCATTGTTATTAAGTGTCGTCAAGTTTGTACTGACTCATAGCAACCCTGTATAGGGTTTCCGAGAAGCGGCTGGTGACTTGAACTGCCATCCTTGTGGTTCAAAGTGACCTTGCAGTCCAGCACATTAACCCACAGCACCACACCATTACTCTGTAATGATTTGTTTACCGTTTTGTTCTCCCACTAGTCTGTTGTTGTTGTTAGTTGCCACCACATTGGCCGCTACTCATGGAGAATTCCGTATAAAGGGATACAATGTTGGTTGTCCTGGGCTACCTTCATGGTCATTGGCATGTTTGAGTTCATTGTGGTGGTCATTGTGCCAATCCATCTCATTGAGAGTTTTCCTTGTTGTTGATGACCCTCCACTTCATCAAACTGAATGTCCTTTTCTAGTGATTGGTCTTTCCTGATGATGTGTCTAAAGGAAGCGAGCCAAAGACTTATCATCCTCCCTTCTAAGGAACATCTGGTGGTGTATCTTTTAAGCCTAATCCATGGGTCTACCCAAGACCACAGTTTGAATGAATGCATCAAGTCTTCTTCTGTCTTCCTTTCTCATTGTCCTGCTTTCACATGCATATCATTTGATTGAAGATCATGGCTCTAGAGTCAGGTACACCTTAGTTATCAAAGTGCCATTTTTGATTTTTAAAACTTTAACATTTTAAAGAGCACTTTTGCAGCAAATTTACCCAGTGCAGCATGTTTGATTTTTGCTGTTTGATTGTTTCTATCCTCAGTGGTTCCATATATTGATTAGGTTGATTACTGTATATTATTTATATATATATATATATATATATACACTCTCTTGCTAGCACATTTTCTCTTTTTCTTTGTTAGCTTTGAAGAAGCAAACTGCCCTGAATCCTGTTGTTGTTGTCAAGTGTTGTTGAGTTGGTTCCGACCCATAGCGACCCTGTGTAGGGTTTCCAAAACTCATGAAAGTGGGGAGTCAGAAGTTTCTTCAGTTGTGTTGCTGATGAGAACCAGCCCTGGCTGAAATGCTAATTGTAACCTGAGAGATTGTAAGTAAAAGATCCAGATCCAGTTAACCTGAGCCCACACTCTTGACCCACAGAAACTATGAGATCATAAATATGTGCTAGTTTAAGCTGCAAGGAGCTCTGGTAGCATAGTTGTTATGAATCAGGCTGCTAATCTCAAGGTCAGCAGTTCGAAACTACCAGTGGTTCCACAGGAGAAAGATGAGGCTTTCTACTCCCATAAAGATTTACAGCCTCAGAAACCCAGTACAGAGTCAGAACTGACTCCACAGCCCATAAGCACCATCACCACTCTAAGCTGATTTTTTATTCAGGAAAAGATAACCAATTTTGAAACTGAAGAGGAGGATGTTGCAGTAACAAATACCTAGAAATGTGAGGATAGCTTTGGAGCTAGACACTGTGCAGAGACTGAGGACATGAGAGAAGAGGCCAATTTCTTTGTTAGTAGAAGTCTGTACTTTAAGGATACTGCCAGTAAGTGTTCAAAAGGAAGTGAGGAGAATGTTATTAGAAATTGGAGGAAGGGAGATTCCTTGCTAGGCAGTGGCAGAAAACTTAGTGAAATGACTTCCTGTAGTTATGTAGAAAGCAGAACTTGCAAGTGATGGATTCGGGTATGTAGTTAAGATGACTTCCAAACACTGTGTTGAAGGCACCACCTCCTTTCTTCTTATAACAAAATACAAGAGGAGAGAGATATATTGAGAAAGGAACTCCTGAACAAAAAGGAACACAAACTCATTGATTTTGAAGAGTTCCAACCTTCTCAGATGGCAAATGATAGTAAAATTTGAGCGTTAACATCAGAAAAGCATGCTGTAGAGAAAAAGTGTAAGGCATGGATGTACACTGGGGACATTGGTAGTTCAGTGATCAAATCCTTATCTTCCACATGGAGACCCAAGTTTGAGTCCTGGACATTGTACATTGTATACAAACAACACCCATCAACAACCCACAGTCAGGTTATGTGCTTCTGTAATGCAGAATCAATGATGACTCCAGATTAAGATAAACTAGGGAGAAAGGCCTGGTGATTGACTTCTAAAAAGCAGCCAAAGAAAACCATATAGACGGATCACAGTGGTCCAATCCTCAGTTGATCTTGGGATGGCATGGAGCTGGGCAATGTTCATTCCTTTGTGTATGGGGCGGGGCAACATGAGTTGAGGGCCAATTTGATGACAGCCCTTAACAACAACAACAACCTGAGTGCACAAACTTCTGCTAAAACTTCATAAAGATCAAAGGGTCAGAGTATTTAATCACACAAAGGACTGATTTTGGAGTATATGGATGCACTTGATGTACCTTGAGTCAAAATATATAATATATGGCCTCTAGGAACTGACACTCTGCTCACATAAAGATTAGAGTCCTGTGGGGCAGTTCAATTCTGTTCTAGAATCTCTATAAATTGGAATTGACTCAATTGCACACCATCAGGAATTGTAAGGATGTTGTCCCTTAGTCATATCAGTAGTGTTAGAAATGAATTCTGATGTTGCACAAAAAGACACTCAGTAAGACTAAATGACCTTGGCTAAGTGAAATTTACTCCTGCAGAAAGGTGAGTGTGCATAAGGCCAATGAGCACACAGAGAGGGCAGTCCACTCAGGTTATTAATCCTCCATGCAAGTTTTAAGGCTGGGTCTCATCCCATTGGCTAGGGCTTCAACTGCACAATCTTTTCCCTTACCAGGTTGGCTAGTTCAAATTTCTAAGGCACGTATTCCCTTTCCAGGAAATAGTAAAAAAGTAGAAGAGAGGTCATACGGTCCCTACTCACTTCAGGAGGTAGTAAAAGAAAAAGATCATAAACTCTTTACTCACTTCAGGAAGTAGCAAAAAAAAAAAAAAAAAGCCACCCAAATACAATAATATAATAAACAGGATTATAATTTTTGAAGAAAAGATACTCATTCCCAGAGTGGCAACCACTGAAAAGAGTTCTGTTGATACCTATTATCTGGCCATTATCCATTTTGTGTATTCTCTCTCTCTCTCTCTCTCTCTCTCTCTCTCTCTCGGATTTAATTGTCTATTAATTTTCTAAAGGAGCCCTGATGGTGCAGTATGGGTAAGCACTCAGCTGCTAACCAAAAGGTTTGCAGTTCAAACCTACCAGCTTCTTTGCTAGAGAAAGATGTGGCAGACTACTTCCATAAATAAAAATGAATCTGGGAAACCCTGTGGGCCAGTTGGACCATGTCTTACAGGGTTTCTATGAGTTAAAATCAACTCAGTGGCAATGAATTTAGTTTTTAAAATTTAATTAGTCTTCTATCACTGCTGTATCTAAATTGCCACAAGCATTTCTGCCTCTCCAAGCTTTGGGTGACTGCCAGCATTCCTTAGTGTTTGACTGTTTCATTTTAATCTTGGTCTCCTTGGTTTCTGTGGTCAGATCCCCTTTTGTCTCCAGATAATGACAGTTGTGACTGTATTCAGGATCTATCTACTCATATAATCTAGCAAAATCCATCTCAAAATTATTGAAGACACCATTTCCATAATGAGATAGCATCTCTAGGTTGGTCGATTAGAACTGAGAGATCTTTGGAGGCCATTTTTATTCCTACCATAGATAGATACACAAACATGACACTACTTGGCATGATGGGGCCAAGGAGTTGCCTCAAACATGTAGTCAGCCTCTAGAATTGAGAGAGACTTGATATCTATTTAAGATGTTCAATATGTATGCTGAGCAAATAATCTGAGAAGTGGGATTGTATGAAGAACATGACATCAGGATTGGAGGGAAGACTCATTAACAACCTGTGATATGTAGATGATACAACCTTGCTTGGTGGAAGTGAAGAGGATTTAACATACTTACTAGCGAAGATCAAAGACTACAACCTTAAGTATGGACTGCAACTCAATGTAGAGAAAACAAAAATACAACATCATGATAAATGAAGAAAAGATTGAAGTTGTCAAAGACTTCATTTTTCTTGGATTCATAATCAACACTCACAGAAGCAGCAGGAAAGAAATGAAACAACATATTGCATTGGGCAAATCTGCTGCAAAAGCCCTCTTTAAAGTGTTCAAGAGCAAACAGGTCAGTTTGAGGACTAAGGTGCTCCTGACCCAAGCCATGATATTTTCAATTGCCTCATATGCCTGTGAAAGTTGGAAATGAATCAGGAAGACCATAGAAGGCATTCGAATTTTAATGGTGGAGAAGAATATTAAAATTACTATGGACTGCCAGAGAGCAAACAAATCAGTATTAGAAGAAGTACAGCCAGAATGTTCCTTAGAAGTCAGGATAGCAAGTCACTCATATTTCTAACATTCTATCAGAAGGGACCAGTCCCTGGGAAGGACATCCTGCTTGGTAAATTGGACTGTCAGAGAAAAAGAGGAAGACCCCTAACAAGACTGACATAGTGGCGGCAGCAATGGGCTCAAGCGTAGCAACAATTATAAGGATGACGTAGGAACAGGCAGTATTTTGTTCTTTTGTGCATAGGATCACTATGAGT
Organism: Chrysochloris asiatica; assembly: GCF_000296735.1. NCBI lineage: Eukaryota > Metazoa > Chordata > Mammalia > Afrosoricida > Chrysochloridae > Chrysochloris > Chrysochloris asiatica. Next base: position 416,580 of record NW_006408625.1, read on the forward strand.
CGGAAACGATTCAATGGCACCTAACAATAACAGTGGAAACAAGAAAACAAATAGTGTCAAATATGAGCTCCAAATCAAAAATCACAAGAGCTGATGAGCCTACTCCAGGTGTTGACTGGCTAGCTATTCATCATGGGTAACTCTAATATCAGGGAAAGCTGTTGGAGAAATTTATTTATTTAAAGTTGGTAAGTGATTCTCCCCCCAAATCAGGAGACTAACGATGGCATATAAAATCTAGCTTCCCCTCTCTTTCCTGGATACATTCCAAGAGTATGGTTTATACAGAGAGCAGATTGCATTATTTTGAATTGAAAATTCAACATGAATTTCCCTTTGGTTTAGGTGGTCTGTGGCATCCTGGTATAGCACTTTGTGTTAATGTACTGGACTGCAAGGTTGGTGGTTCAAACTCACCAGCCTCTCCTTGGAAACCCTATACAGGTCTGCAATGAGTCGGAACTGACGCGACGACACTTACCAACAACAACAGTGCTTGGCTTTACTCTAGCCTTACAAGGGGTGTTTTTTCTTATTTGTGGCAATTTAGATAAAAATAATATGGCAAGGTAATTGAAAGATTATTAACTCTAGCTTAACCAGATTCCTTCTGTGTCTGAAGATTGTAGCTTGGTGCAAATAACTTGAGGTTTTCTGAATCAACATCAGAATGTAGGTCCTTAAATTCCATTTTTAGCACTAGTCTCTGCTCAATGTAGTTTAGAGTGTTGGTTTTAATTAGAAAAAGGCCATTGATGGCTTATGAGTCTCTCTAGTTCTGTATCTTGTTACTCTATGCCTTATATCCTTCAAAAGTAGATGAGCATGGCTTTGCAGAATTGAGGGGACTGAGTTTCCAATCCTCTCAGGGAATATTACTTAATTGATTCTCTAGCATTAGAACATTTGTGAAGGAGGAATAGTGTAATGATTATAAGTTTGGTATTATGGTTTGATTTGTACTCCCTTCCCCTGACCAAAAAAAGTGTTGAAGTCCTAATCCCTATACAAGTGACTGTGACCTTGTTTAGGGAAATAGGTTTTTCTTTTTTAAAATAGAGTTTTTCTTTTTGCTTTTGTTGTTATTGTGAATTGAGTGGAGATTTTACAGAGCAGATTATCAGTTTTACATTCAGCAAATTCTATACTTTGTTTCATTTCAATAATTACAATCACCTCCATGTACCATTGTTGTTGTTGTTAAGTGTCGTTGAGTCGGTTCCTCCCATAGTGACCTTGTATAGGGTTTCCGAGGAGCAACTGGTGAGCTTGAACTGCCAACCTTTCAGTTCAAATGGTTTTGCAGTCTGGCGCATTAATGCACAGCACCACACCTCTATTCCCTTTAACTCTTCTCTCCTCCTTGTATCTTCCCCTACCTTTATCATTCTTCTGCCCACCTCCCTCTTGTATATTGCCTTCCCAGTCACCCAAGTTAACATGTTTCTACCATTGAAGTCCTCATGTGGTGCTGTGGGTTAATGCGCTGAACTGCCAGGTCGATTTAAGCTCACCAGCTGTTCTTCGGAAACCTTATACAGGGTTGCTATGTCGACTCAACTGCACTTGACAACAACAACCATTTTTGCACTTGAATAATTCTCCCTTCCCTCCCACTCTTGGTAGCCATCATGTTGTTGTTGTTATGTGCCGTGGAGTCGGTTCTGACTCATAGCGACCCTGTCCAGGGTTCCTGAGGCTGTAAATCTTTACAGGAGCAGAAGCCTCATCTTTCTCCCGCAAAACAGCTGGTAGTTTCGAACTGCTGACCTTGCGGTTCACAGCCCGATTCGTAACCACTACACTAGCAGAGCTCCTTGGAGACTCAGTAGTGGCATTTATTTTCTGAAAGAATCCAGTGTGATTGGAATAATTCTTGAGACTTCAGGTATGCACCACATAGAACCGATCTGTTAAATAATATACCCCACACGGAACTGATTTGTTAAATACTACCTGTCCCTTAGCAAACTGTGTTTTAACAAGCCCTGTGGGTGATTATAATGCAAGTTCAAGATTGATCGCTAATCCTAAACTAGTGTTCTCTGCCACTGTAGGATAAGCACTGGACTGCCAACTCTAAGGTTGGCAGTTTGAACCCACCAACCGCTTTCAGAAACCCTATACAAGGTCACTATGAGTTGGAACTGATTAGACAACACTTAAACAACAACAAAAATGTGTTTAGAGGGGCCCAGGTTGTGCACTTGGCAGCTAACGAAAAGACTAAACCTGGTTAGATTCCATCAGTTTGCTCCATGTTGTTAAGTGCCGTCGAGTTGGTTCTGACTGATAGTGACCATGCATAGGGTTTCCGAGGAGCTGTTGGTGAGTTTGAACCACCAACTTTGTAGTTCAAACCAAACTTGCAGTCCAGTGCTTATTCTACAATGCCACACCAGGACTCCAAACTAAATGGAGGATGTGGGTAAACTGAGTGGAAGATGCGGGTAAAGATTACAGTCTTGGAAATCCTGTGGGATAGTTTTATCGCCTTAAAGGCTCACCATGAGTCGGAATAAGCTCAAATGCAGTGGGTCTGACTGAATATAGGTTGCATTTGGTATGATAACTGCTCTAAAAAAGCCAGCTCCCATGTGTGTCAGAATAGAACTGTACCCCTTAGTTTCTTCCCTGGCTGGTTTTTTATAAGCAGGTCACCAGGTCTCTTTTCAGGTGATTCTATGTGGACTGGAATGTCCATCCTTTCCGTTAGCAGCTGTGTGCATTAACAGTTGACGTAGAGACTTAGATATTTCCCTTCAGAGTTTCAGAGTTCATTCAGTGACTCCCAGATACCTTCACATCTTGTTCTCCACTTGCATGCCATTTCTGATGGATGGGTAGATGCCTGGAATGTTTTGTTTAGAAGAAACACTACCTTGATTGATTAGCAAAGGCTGTCAGGGCAGAGGGGCAGAGGTGCCGTAGGTTTGTCATCCTTGCCTAACGAAGCCTTTAGCTCTCTGTCATAATTTGTGATTAAAAAAAAAAAATCACACACCGCATATTCTTTATGACTGTGGTAATAAAGAGAGACACTTAAATCGTTCTTGGTTTGTAATTTAATGAGAGATCTTATTTTGTATTAACCACAAATATCTACATGAGTAAAACCAAGCAAAGCAACACAACAAGAGAATGAACTTACTTGATTTATTTACTTTTTTTAGGTCAAAGCTGCAAATGACTCCGAGTTCAGGGACCACTCTTTATTTTTGTTACGCAGATAGACCTGGGGACCTGGACTTGAATTTATTCCCCTCCTTAGAGGTTCGCCTGGGCCTCCTCCACACCCACAGAGGATCTGTGGTTACTTTTCATAAGCTGCCATAATTGTCAAAGCCCAAAGAGCTCCTAAACAGATTTGGGAAAGCTGCCCTATTTGTAAGCATCTGAGGCTTGGTTTCACGAGTTTTTTCTTCCCTGAAGGGAACAATGAGTGACAGCAAAAGACATCCTTTTTTTCCCATGTGGGGATAATCCTTTGTTTAGCAGGTCTTTGTTGTTGCTGAGGAAGTTTACTTAGCTTCTGATCCCACCAGCCAATTCAAGGATAGCCCCAACACCTCCCCACAGACAAGAGCTGATTTCTGAGAAGTAGTGGAATCCCGGAGAAATAAATTGGTACCCATTTGTATATTTTTAGGCAGATCTTTGTTCTCTTTGGTGTACCTTGGTGGCTCACTTAGTAGCAGAATGGTGGTTTGTTCTGGTCCATGCCCAGACTTCTTGGGAGGAAGGCCTGGGGATGTACTTCTGACAAATCAGTCACTGAAAACCCTGCGGAGCACAGGGCTGATACATAATGGGTTGTCATGAGTCAGAAAAGACTTTTAGACAACTGTTTTGTTGTTTTCCTCTTTAGGCTAATGTGATTCATCTTCCTGTAAAAGTAATTTCTTGTCCTCAAGATATTTTTGTGGAAGCAGGAGTCAAGAAATCAAACTATATATTGCATTAAACAAATCTGCTGCAAAATGACCTCTTTTAAGAAATAAGCCACTTTGAGGACTACGGCACACTTAACCTAGGCTATGGCATTTTCAATAGCCTCATATGCGTGTGAAAGTAAGAATGACTACAGAAGAATCAATACATTTAAATTATGATATTGGGGGAAATATTGAGCACTGCTATAGTGGATTACACATTGACCTGCTAACTGCAAGGTCAGCAGTTTTAATCCACCAGCTGTTCTATAAGAGAAAGATGAGATTTTCTGTTTCCATAAAGATTTACAACCTCAGAAACCTCAATGTTGTTGTTAAGTGCCATTGAGTCAATTCCAACCCATAGCGACCCTGTATAGAGTTTCCGAGGAGCAACTGGCGGGTTTGAACTGCCAACTTTGTCTTCTTTGTGGTGTTCAGTCCAGTGCTAATGCTTCATCACTACACCAGGAGTCCACGGAAATCCTATACAGGGTTGCCGTGAGTTGGAACCTCTATTCACTTTGATTCTTTTTT
>NW_006408625.1:422145-423311 GCF_000296735.1 Chrysochloris asiatica
CTTCCTGTTCTGGAATGCCAATAATTCTTAAGTTATTCCTTTTCATGTTATCCAGCATGAATCTTAGACTCTCTTCAGATTTTTTAATCCTTTTTTCTCCTTGCTCTTATATCTTAGCAGTATTAGGAAATTTGTCTTCCAGCTCGCTGGTTCTGGTTTCTATCTCTTCCATTCTACTCATTTTCCCTTTCAGTGTATTGTCCATTTCTGATATTTTATTATTAATCATCTGGGCTTCTTTTGCAGGTTTTGGATCATTTCCAATGCCGCATCTATCTTGTTCGATTGCTTCTGTAGCACTTTCCTGACTTCTTCCTTATTTTTCCCCACCCCCTTTTGGAGCATTTGAATTGTTTCCATATCATTCTTCTTAATTCCTTCTCAGGCAGATCCAGAGTCTGCTCTTCTACTGGAAAGTCTGTGTCTGCTTCCAGCTCATTTGTCTCAGTTACTTTTTTCTGTTTTTGGTCATGTGTTGAGTGAGATCTTTAATTGTGTTTTCTTGGACATTTTCAGCAGTTATGTGGGTTTTTAATGCTTAAATGGATATATTTTGCTTTGTTGTTAAGCTTACTAAGTGTCTCCTGGTGGACATGATCTGGAGATAGGCTTCCCTTTTCACATGTAATGCCTAGAAGCTGGTTTTGGCTCTTGTCCAGATGGTGGGGTATTACAGAGTATGCTTGTAGCTTGGCTATACGAGCACAGTTGCTGTCTCTTCTTGGGCAAGGTAGGGGGAGAAAGCTCCAACCCCTGGGCAAAGAGTGAGGCCAAAAGGACCAAAGATAGAAACAATATAGAAGTAGAGACAGAAACCACCAATCAAAAACAGAAATAAAATTGTGATTGTCTGCTGGTCTTTGCTGTGCAGGCAGGGATAAAGGGTCCCACCCAGGTCAATTTTGGAGCTGGGTCCCAGAGCCAGACATCATAAGAAGCAGCCTGTGGGTTTCCTCTCTCTCACATTGGAAAACTGTAAGTGCAATGCTGGACCCTTTTGGGGATGTGCTCTTGCCACCTGAAGGTGTCTGAGCTGGGCAGTGAGGGCGTGATCGGAGTGAAGAAGAAAGATACGTGAAAAATGAAAAGTGAAAGATGAAAACTGTCTCCCTCCAGATGTGCAGCTCCGTGTCTTCTAGCACTGAGTCACTGCTTCTGCTTGACTG
>NW_006408625.1:424566-451663 GCF_000296735.1 Chrysochloris asiatica
AAGTTTGTTTAATCAGTTTTCTGTTGATGGGCATTTAGGCTGTCTCCATCTTTTTGATGTGTCTGCATTCTGCTACTCTGTTTCTTGACTGGTACATTTAATCCATTTACGTGCAGTGTAGTTATTGAACGGTATGACGTGATTGCTGTCATTTTGCTGTGTGTGCTTTTTGTGGTACTGCTGGTTGCTTTGTTCCACATAATTTTCTGCACTGAGTTCATTTTGTTTGAGTTTTCTTTTCATTTTCATTTCTGTTGTATTAATGTTTACTAAACCTTTCTGATTTTTCTTCTTTTTCATTTTGATGTGAAGTTGTATTAGTTTTCTTTGAGGTTACCCTGTAATTTATTCATTTCCCCCCAATTGAAACAGTCTGTCTTACCTCAAAATCTACTTGACTTCCTTGGATTGCTCATAGGGTTTTTAATGGTTGTTTTTTCAGTCTTTCCTCCAAAGTGATTCTGGGAGGATTGGAATCCCCAACCTTGTTAACAGTTTGTGCTATCCAGGAACAAACATCCAAGTTGTCTTCTTAGCAACCGTAGAAAGTAGGTAGTATGAGAAGCTTCAACTTGTATGTGAGGATACTAAGCCTTAGAGAGGAGTTCTGGGGTGGTGCTGCAAGATAATGCACTGGACTGCAAGTTCAGTTTGAATCTCAAGGTTGGTGGTTCAAATCCACCACCTGCTCCTTAGAACCCCTATTCAGGGTCACTATGAGTTGGAACTGACTTGATGACACTTAACAACAACCATGAGCTTTAGAGAATTCTGGTGTGGCACTGTAGGATAAGCAGTGGACTGCTAACCAACTGCTCTTGGAAAGCCTATACACAGTGGCTATGAGTCAGAACAAGAGGCATTAAGGAGGTTAAGTATCTTGCCCAAAGTCTCAGAAAAACACTTCATTTTCACAATTATGATTGGCAGTTTAACCTAAGTGAATCATACTCAGTGACATGGGTCATCCTAATAGAAGAACACTGGTTAGGGAGAGTAGATTACGTCTTTCTCATTGTGTGCTTATGGCTAGCTGGGTAATGTGGGATTGGCGTCCCTGGAGCTTGGCTGTGTTGTTGTTGTTATTAAGTGCCGTCAAGTCCATTCCGACCCATAGTGACCCTCTAGAGGGTTTCCAAGAAGTGACTGGTGAGCTTGAACCACCAACCTTGCAGTTCAAACCGACTGTGCGATCTAGTGCATTAACCCACAGCACCACACCAGGATTCCTTGGCTGTGTTAAACACTAAACTCTAAACAGCTGAGCTAACAGATAGAGAGACGTAAATAAAAACTAACAAGTAGCACTGACTTATAAGCACCCGTGTTCTGAGGAGCAGATGATGGGTTTGAATTGCTGACCTTGTGGTTCACAGTCCAGTGCTCAGTACTGTTCCTTGGAAACCCTATAGAGAGTCGCTAACTTGATGGCCCTTAACAACAGCAAAAACAATGTTAGCAAGGAGTCCTGGTGTGGTGCTGTAGGATAAGCACTGGACTGCTAACTGCAAGGTTGGTGGTTCAAACCCACTAGTTGCTTCTCAGAAAACCTTTACATGCAGGGGTGTGGAACCTTTTTCTGCCAAAATTGATAACATCATTTGTGGGCTATACAAAATTATCAGATGAAAAATTGGCCAAACATTTAATGAACTCACCCCTAATGTGATGGCTGGAGCCCTGGTGTAGCACTGTGGTCTAATGCATCAGACTGCAAAGTCGTTTGAACTGTAAGGTCAGTGGTTCAAGTTCACCAGCTGCTCCTTGGAAACCCTATACAGGGTCGTTATGGGTCAGAATAGACTCTATGGTACTTAACAACAACAATAATGCGATGGCTAGGGAGCTCTGGTAATGTAGTGATTTCGAGTTGGGCTGCTAAACTCAAGGTCAGCAGTTTGAAACTACCAGTGGCTCCACTGGAGAAAGATGAGGCTTTCTGCTCATGTAAAGATTTATGGCCTCAGAAAGCCTTTGCAAGGTGGCTATTAGTCAGACCCCACTCGACTCCTTGGACACCATCACTACCATCATAAGGCCTGGGCCAGAGTTTACAGGGTTGCTATGGGTTGGAACCAACTTAACAACAGCGTTAGTAATACGTACTACATACAAGGCTGCAGTGAAGAATTCGCTGGCATTATCCTTCTTAGATATAATGTTCCCAACTCCAAATGACAAATAAAGATTGGATTTTAAAGATGCTGATAATAAAAAAGCAATAATAATAAAACCTTTTAAAAAGAGTATTAGCCTCAAGTCAGAACTAAGACAGTTATTGTTGTGAATCCTGGTGTGGCACTGTAAGATAAATACTGGACTACTAATGGCAAGGCTGATGGTTCAGACCCACTAGCTGCTCCTCAGAAACCCTATACAAGGTGGCTATGCGTTGGAGCCTACTTGACGGCATTTAACAACAACAGCCATTGTAAATCACTACCTTTATTTTCACTACCAACTAGAATGGATTTAATCAGTTAAATCCTATTTGTTGTTATTTAACTCAAGAACTCAAATACGACTTTTGAATGATCAACATGGTTCCTTAAAACTCATTTTCCCCTTAATTATCATTCTAGACCGAGGTCTTTTTTAACTGTGCAATTCTATTAAGAAGCGACCAATGCTGGTTTCTTTGCATCTGTCCCTGGTGCACACTTCTCAGATAGAAGCCTCAAACCCCAAACCTAACCCATTGCCCTTGAATTGATTCTTGTTGCAGAGTAGAACTATTCCAGAGGGCTTTATTGGCTGTCATCTTTAGAGAAGCAGATTGCCAGACCTTTCGTCTGCGGCACCACTTAGCAGGTTCAAACTGCCAATGTTTAGGTTAGTTGTTATGTTACTAGCTGTCATTGAGTCCAGTCCAAAACACAGACTGTTTTGTGCCAGCTAGGGACAGAGGCCAATCAATGTTTTGATGATTGACAGATTTTGAAGTTTTCATCTAGGATCTTAAAGACTCTACTCACAAATTAAAATAGATTTTTACACGAGATACAAATTTAGTCTGAAAAGTCATTTTAATTTTGAGAGGACAAAATACAACATTTAAGTCATTCATGTAACTCTTTATCAGCTGTGATTGAAGGTTATTATTGGGTGTTAACATGTGCTGCCTGCTTTCTTTTCTGACTTGAAATCGGAATGTCTCCTGGAGAGGTATTTGACTCATCTGCCTCTGGGCTGTGCTGTTCGCTAACTCGGAGTCCTGGTATGGTGCTGTAGGATAAGCCCTGAACTGCTAACTACAAGGTCAGTTGTTCAAACCCACCAGCCACTCCTTGGAAACCCTATACAGGGTTCCTTTGAGGCAGAGCCGACTTGATGGCACTAAACAGCACCAACAACATTCCTTAACTCACCTGGCAAATGGATGTAAGATCCACATACTGTTATTCTAGGTAAACCACACAATGGGGCTGCGTGCTTTATTTTGCCATTGCTTGATGGATTTTTGATGGCAGGAAGGAAGCGAGGGAGAAATAATAATTGTTTCCAGGACTGGGAAAGGAGACTGGACTTGGTGTATAAGTTCACACATGTGACATCTGTATCTCTCTAGCAGTAATTTCTGAACAGCGCTTTATGTACATAATTAATTCTACTCCCAACAGCTCCGACTGTATCCATAGAATAGAATCGGTTCAAAGGAATAAGCTACCGAAAGCAATTCATTGCTTTTATTGAATTCTGTAATCAGAATTTGTATTTTTTTTTTTTTGAGAAATACTTAGAGAACTGGCAATTTTAAACAACAAACTATTTGGATAGTCATCACTTCTAAATCAACTTTTTGAAATTTTAACTTAAATGTAAGGTTGTTGTTGAGTCAAGTCAGTTCCTACCTACAGCAACCCTAATTAAGGTTTCTGAGGAGTGGATGGTGAGCTTGAGTCGCCAAACTTGTGGTTCAAACCTACTTTGCAGTCCAGCACATTAACCCACAGCGCCACACCAGAAGTCCAAATGAAAGATAGCAGAGGTTATACTTTTTATTGTCTAAGCTATCAAAACATTAGAAAGGAAAGCAACTCTAGTCCTAAATAGACTAGACTTGACTTGCCTTGCAGCTTAAGTACAACACTTAAACATCATCAAGGATGTAAGCTTGAAGTGAAGAACAAGCAACTCAGTGAAGTGTTTTACTTTACTTTTTCTTATTATTTTTTAAAGAGCTAATTGTGAAGTTGTTTTTAACTGAAATATGCTTCCATAATGAACAGAAACAAAAAATAAATTTAATTCTAGTCATGTTCTTTCATACCTCTTAACCAGAAATGTGCAGTCTGACTTTAACCCTTATACAAATGGTTTTGTGTTGCGTTTTTGACTTTGTTCCGTTAATTAACTACTAAATGTTAGAACAGAGTTAAAATCTCCCAAACTAGATCATCTGAGAACTTGTTTGTCATAATAATGCAGTGTTGCACACTGCAGCCATATACAAATGCTTGCTTTTCAATTAGAACTTGATTCATCCTCAGAAAGTTACCCAAATAAACTCACTCTTAGTGAGCTCATAGAAAAATACTGACCAGGTGCTCTAGCACGCCGGGGTCATGATCTTTAGCCTTCTCACTCACTTAGCCTCTCCACAACCCTCAAGAAAGCCTTCTCTAAATGACCCGATTGCCTTGAAGTGTCCTTAGGAATTTGAACAGATTGAAACTGCCTGAAGCCACTGGGTTTACTGAATGGCTTTTAAAAAATAGGCATTTCAAAGAGCAAAGGAGGCTGCAGAGGAGGGAGGCCTCCTTCAAAATGGCTCAACAGTTTCTCTGTTGACAATAGACAATAGAGATATATTTTGGGGTTATTAGATGCTGAGGAGTTGGTTGGTAGCCTAGAGGCAGATACTCCAACTTATAAAAAAATTAACATGGCTCATTGCTGTCAGTTTAAAAACACATATAAACAGAAAATCACATGAAGGGGCTTCAAAAGTTCGTTTCATTCCATTTGTCTATGAACTTTTTGAAGTTGCCTTATATAGATATGTTATTTGTTGTTTTTGTTAAATGTCACTGAGTTAGTTCCGACTCATAGCGATCCTGTTTTAGAGGAGCAGCTGGTGGACTTGAACTGCTGATCTAGTGGTTCAAATCGACCATACAGTCCAGTGCATTATCCTGCAGTGCCACACCAGGACGCCTATATATAGAAGTGTGTGTGTGTACCTATCTATATCTATCTATATTCATCTCTCTCTCTCTCTCTCTCTCTCTCTCTATCTATCTATCTATCTATCTATGAAAGGAACTCTGATAGCATAGTGGTCACGAGTTGGGCTGCTAACCTCAAGGTCAGCATTGTGAAACTACCAGTTATTCTACAGGAGAAAGGATGAGGCTTTCTTTTCCTGTAAAGATTTACAGTCTTGAAAACCCTATACAGGGTCACTATGAGTCAGAACCAACTCTACAGCACACAACCACCACCACATATGTGTATGAATGAAAGCACAGCCTCTAAATATGCACTGCGCTTATTTATAAATTATATACATATTCTACCAGTTGTCATTGAATTGATTCCTACTCATGGCCACCCCATGGGGGTCAGAGTAGAATTATGCAACTGGTCACTTGGTGGGAACTGGTACTTAAACTATATTTTCTACTTCCCATTCCTTGCCTTCAGTATGTACCTCACTTGGTTTGTTGCTGATCCAAACCTTCTGTCCTGAAGGGGTAAAGTCATTAGCCATCCTACCTTAATTGTTTTGTAATTTTCTGTTGTCTTTAAATCACAAGATGTGGAAGTCCTAAGAGGGACCCCAATGGATTGCCTGCATCCCAGACATAATCCTTCTTACTCCCATTATGGGAGTCCATGACAGTCACAGTTCAGTCAGTACAGCAAACTTTGATGATCTGCCCACGAAGAAGTCTCAACCAGTTGAATGAAGCCATTGTTTTGTTTCCTACTGGAAACACTCTTCCTTTAGAACCAAGACCTCTGGAGCAGCAGATCCCAAAGTAATGGGGACGGAACCTCGAAAAATACTGAGAGGAGCCACTCCCATTTTTACACTCTGGTCCTTGGAAAAAAACAGGGTACTGAGTAGTACAAACAGTTTACACTTGACTACAAACCTAAATGTTAGCAGTTTGAAGGTAGTGTTGTAGAAGAAAGGTGCTGTGATCTGCTTTTGCACAGATTATAGCCAAGAAAATCCTATGGAGTAGTTTTACCCTGTAACACATGGGGTCACAACAAGTCAACTGGTTGGACATTTGTTGTTGGTTCAGAACTATTGCTGCATAATAAATTGCCCCCAAATTTGTTGTTGTTAGATGCCATCGAGTCAGTTTCAGCTCTTAGTGACCCTATGCACACCAGAATGCAACACTGTCTAGTCCCACGCCAGCCTCACAATCATTGCTATGTTTGAACCCATCGCTGCTGCCACTGTGCCAATCCATCTCCTTGGGGGGGTCATCCTTTTTTTTTCTCTGACCCTCCACTTTATCAAACATGATATCCTTTTCTGGGGACTGGTCCCTCCCGACAATATGGCCAAAGTATGACAGACGAAGTCTGGCCATCCTGGCTTCCAAGGAGCACTGTGGCTGTACTTCTTCCAACACAGATTTGTTTGTTCTTCTGGTAGCCCATAGCACTTTCAGTATTCTCCTCCAACACCATATCTCAAATGCATCAATTCTTCTATGGTTTTCCTTATTCATTGTCCAACTTGCACACGCATATGAGACTATTGAAGATACCATGGCTTGGGTTAGGCACACCTTAGTCCTCAAACTGTCATCTCTGCTCTTGAACACTTTAAGAGGTCTTGTGCAGCATATTTGCCTGATGCAATATATCATTTAATTTCTTAACTACTGCTTCCATGAGTGTTAATGATGGATCCAAGCAAAATGAAGTCCTTGACAACTTTAATATTTTCTCCATTCATCATGACTTAGTGGCGTAAAACAATAACAGATGTTTACAATATCTCACAGTGTCTGTGGGTTAGGAATTCAAGAGAAGCATGACTGAATTAGGGCTTTTCATTAAGTTGTAGTTAAGATGTTGACTATGATTATTGTTATCGGAAGCCTTAATGAGAGCAGGAGGGACCGCCTGCAAAGGGAGTCACTTAGATTGCTAGCAAGTTGGTGCTGGCTGTTTGGGGAGCCCTCTCTGCACAGGGCTCTACTAGGGCTGCTTTAATGTTTTCATGATGTGGTGACTACCATTCTGTAGACGGAACATTCTAAGAGACAGAACCAAGTGAAAGCTATCCACTCTAGTCTCCAAAGGCACATATTTACATAATTTCTATTTGTGTAGTCATTGAAGTGAGTCGTTAAGTTGACTGCACTTAACAACAACTGTGCAAGGAAGAGAAGTTAGTCTTCAAATTTTGGTGAGAGCCCTCTCTAAGAGAAGTCCTGGTGTGGTGCTGTAGGATAAACACTGGTCTTCCAACTGAAAGATCTTTGGTTCAAACCCACCAGCTACTACTGGGAAACCCTATACAGTGTCGTTATTAGTTAGAACCGCCTTGACGGCACTTAACAATAACAGCTCTCTAAGAATTTGTGGACATGTTTTAAAACCATCATAGTCAACAAAAGACTGAAAATACAATTGTGCTGTTTTGGTCTAAATACATACATATAATTAGATGGGTTTTAAAATCTAATTACTTTGATGGTAGAAACTTTGGAAATTACTAACAGAAAAGAAACTTGTGCCACGGTTCCACTCATAAAACAAGTATTCTTAATGTTCTGATGCAGTTTCTTCTCATGGTATTTGTACATGATTGTTTGTCAGAGATGAAGTCATACTATTGTTGAATATTTTGAAGCTAGATGTGCTTGTAAGCCATTTTGTGCCTTTCCCTGAATATGACCTTAAATATGACCTTATCACAATGCTCAAAATATGCACATTCTTCGAAGAGTTTTATGTCACTTCTGTTTAGTCTTTGTCTTACTCACATAGGTATGATGTCATATTTCTTATTTCATTTAGGCATTGCAATGTAGTGAATTACTTCATATGGCTCTTATATCTATAGTCTTTGTAACTCCCACCAAACAACTTTTTCCTGATGTGTCTGCATAACATGGTGGGAGAAGATGCTGATAGGATTATAGGATTCAGTTGTGAGTGATTGTTGACAGAGTTACTTGTGATGGTAAATACTTGGAGCTCCAATGTGGGTATAAAATGAGTCATCTCAGAAGCAGGAAGTGGGGAGTGGTGGGGGGTATTTCACTACCATCAAGTTGAGGAGCTAGGAGTAGAGCGCATGGCCTTTGGACCCTGAGATCCCCGTGAATTGAAACTCTTTAACTCAGAAACAGAAAGTTGTGACACTGGAGGAATAGCAGAGGAGTGGCAGAGGAGCAGCAGCAGAACCAAGAGCCAGAGGTACCAGACAGAGTGGTGAAGTTCCTCAGCAAGTAAAGCTGAGTGCCTTTGAGTAGGAGGCTCATTTGTGGAGTGGTGTACCTCCAAGCACTTAATTGGAGAGCTAGATTTGTTGACCCATGGAGTTAGAGCTGAGTGTCTTTAGGCTGAAGCTTATAGCAGAATGGAGTTTCATTGGGGCATTTTTTCAGCATCTTTAAAAGAGCTTTGTAATATTGTCCTGGCAGAGAGAGGCCAGGCCAGGTTACAATTCATGGTAAGAAATGTTCAGGACTCAGTTCTTTCAGTCAGAGCAGCCTCTCCTAAGCCACACCCACAGGCAGGTCTCTGACTGGAAGAATTGTGCCCTGAGCATTTCCGACCATGAATTGTAACCTGTTGACTTCTCTAATAAGCCCCAGAACTATGAGTTTGATGACTGCGTCTGTGCGGCCTCTGCAATAACTACCGAATCTAGCTGAGTAGGAGTGTTCTAGGAGGAATGGCTCGTGCCATCATTTTTGTAGGGATTATAACTGCATCATCATTCTTAGCAAGGATCCTTAGCACTGAATTTAAACATCTTAAATATGGTTTCTTTCTTTCATTACAGCAACAAAGTTGTATAATGAAGTCTTTCTTGTAGAATCATCATTTTGTTGTTAACAGGGAAAACGTGTAGTAGTAAATGATTTGTTGTTGTTAGCTTCCATCAAATTGTTTCCCACTCATGGTGACCTTATGCGTAAAAGAATGAAAGCTTGCCCAACTCTGCACCATCTTCATGATGATTGATACGTTTGAATCCATTGTTGCAGCTATAATAAATTATGTTGTTGTTAAGTGCCATGGAGTCGATTCTGACTCATAGTGACCCTGTATAGGGTTTCCAAGGAACAGCTGGTGGGTTTGAACTGTTGACCTTGTGGTTTGCAGTCCAGTGCTGATCCACAGTGCCACGCCAGTCTTAGTAAAAACACATTTCTGTACCAGGATGAGAATATGTGGTAATCGAATTTCCTAGCATGAAGAAAAACCAACCAAACAGAAAATGCCTGTGTTGAAGTATCAGAAACTGGGTATGCTTGTGAACTCATAGGAGGTGGTAGTGAAAACAGCAGACAACAATTTATTGTTGATGCTGAATAACATACTATAAACATGTTGTTGCTGGTAGATGCCACTGAGATGGTTCTAATCCATAACTATCCAATGTACAACATAATGAAATACTGCCTGGTTTGAGCTACCCTCTCAACAGTTCCTATATTTGAACCCCTTGTTGTTGCCACTGTGTCAATCCATCTCATTGACGAATTTCCTCTTTTTCACTGACCCTACACTTTACCAGGAGTCCTGGTGTGGCTCTGGGGGCTAATGCATCAGACAGCGTAGTTGCTTGAACTGCAAGGTTGGTGCTCCTTGGAAACCCTATACAGGGTCGCTATGGGTTGGAATTGACTTGATGGCACTTAACAACAACAGCAATACTTTACCAGGCATCCTGGTATGGTGTGGTGCTGTGGGCTAATGCTCTAGACTGCAAAGTCAGTTTGAACTGCAAGGTTGGTGGTTCAAGCTCACCAGTCACTCCCTGGAAACCCTCTACAGGGTTGCTATGGCTCAGAACCGACTCAATGGCACTTAACAACAACAACAAACACTTTGCCAGGAGTCCTGGTATAGTGCTGTGAGCTAATGCGTCAGACGCCAAAGTCATTTGAACTGCAAGGTTGGTGGTTCAAGCTCACCAGCTGTTCCTTGGAAATCCTATACAGGGTCACTATGGGTCGGAGTCAACTCGATGGCACTTAACAACAACAACACTTTACCAAGCATGATGTCTTTCTACAGGTCTCATCCCTCCTGATAGGCTTGCCTCCTCTCTTCTAAGGAGTATTCTGGCTACATTTCTTCCCATCTCATAAAACATGTTAGATTTTTATACATTTTTGTTGTTGTTGTTGAGGTTTTGTAGAAACTCAAAGAACTCCAAAGAGTTTAGCAATAATAAATAAGGTAACTTAATCAGGAACTGACAATATTCCTTAATTAGCATCTCAGTGTCAGCTTTTGCAGAATAAACCTGAGTATTCTCAGAGGAGGTTCCAACCTCATTGGAAGGTGACATCTATTCTTCGACTTGCTCCTCCTTGGGAGTAATTTCCGAAAGTTGACTTCTGTTCTACCCTAATTAGTGATCACACTCCTTAACTCTGGAGTGCTACCTGCCTACCTACTTGACAGGTCTGAACACGTGATTCCTGCTGCTTCGACATGTGTGCCATGATGGCTACTTTCTAGTTGTCACAAGGATTCTTTCTCCATGCTGCTAGAAGCCAAATTTAAGGCCCCAAACTTAATTTATACTAAACTTATTTCCATATGAAGTTTATTTTTTCACTACATGCTTTCATTTTCTCTTTATTAAATTTTTTTTTAATCCAACAATTACACACTAACAAAAAAAGTGTGAAATTGTATTATGAGGGTAAGTAAAAAAGTATTGTTACCAGGGTTCTATTTCGTACATAGTCAGGTTTATTCCAAACAAAATTATGTTTAAGCATGTCTCTGTGATCAGTAGATGGCTACAGACAAGTTCTCTCAGCAACACACTTGTCTTAGTCTCCTTGTTATTGTAATGTGCCATCGAGTTGGTTTCAGCTCACAGTGAGCCATGTACAACGGAACAAACTCTGTCTGGTCCTGAGCCATCCTCACAGTTGCTACACTTGAGCTCTTTGCTGCTGCCACTGTGACAGTTCCTCTTTTCAGACTCTTCCTTTTTTTCACTGACCCTCCATTTTACCAAGAATGATGTCCTTCTCTAGAGTCTGGTCCCTCCTGATAACATGTTGAAAATATGAGAAAAAAACATACTTTTTGTTCCATGGAAAAAATGATGTTGAGGCTAATATCAAATTCCTACCAAAATTAAATGGACATCTTCTCAAATCATTGAAGCTTTGTGACACATTTATGAGACTGCGGAACTACACAAAGCAGTAGTTTTTAGATAGATCAAGCATTTTAAGGAAACTTGAGAAGAATTCAAAGATGAGTGAAGACCATCGGTTTCAACCAATGAAGAAATTGGGTGAAATCCATGAACTGGTTGAAGAAGACCATAGAGTTGCCATTGATGTGATAGCTCCTGAAGTTGGGATCTCACATGGTTTGGCATTTTCAATGCCTGATTTCCTTTTGAAGAGCTCTCTTTATTAGTCAATACATTTTTCAGAAGACAGGGTTTCCATTTCTGTAGTCCTCCCCTGAAGAATTCTGTGATCTTCAATTTATACCACATTAAAACAGCAGTTTTGGCAACCTTGAGGTGCACAAATTGTATTTTTTAAAATGTTCATTAAACATTGGGAATAATGAACCTCTCTGATTGTTCTGTGCCCTTTGAGAAAATCCATCAAGATCATTCCTTTGGAGTCTCTAAAACACAATTGCTGTAAACTTCTGAGTTGACCCCTCTGTCTTTAAGTTAGCTGGCTTAGCATATCCCCTTGGAAGCCATTTCTTTGATTGGACTCACCCTTTGGATAGTACTAGTGCTTAGTTACATTTTTTCTATAAAATTTGTTCCTTAGTTTGGATCGTGCTTAAAAGACAGATGGAAAGATAAACACTTGAGCTAGTTGATCTTCACACAACACTTTTGGCACACGTGAACCTGAAAGCTTGCTGAGGCCCAGATGTTCCTTTAAATTGAAAATGCAGAGCCATGTGAGATGCCAACTTTAACAGATATCACATCAATAATAATTCTATGGTTGTCTTTCACTAATTTTTAGATTTCAGCCACAGTTTCTTCATTCGTCCAAGTTGATACTCTTCCCTCTCTTCACCCATATTTTCAGGATTCCTAATTTTCTTGAAATGCTTCATCCATTAAAACTATTGTTTTATGTGGGACAGCATTCCTGTAAGCTTGTTGCAAAGCTTCAATGATTTGAGAAGATAGTCACTTGATTTGTTAAAATTTTTATATTAGCCTTGACCTCAAAATTCTTTTTTCCCCTCTGGCACAAGAGATATCCCCCTTTTTTTTTTTTTTAAAGGCATCCTAATGAAATTAAGACAAGTGTGTTACTGAGAGACCTTGTCTACATCATATCCCAGAGACGTGTTTAAACTCATTACATTTAGAATAAACCTGTGCATGTATGAACTGGAACACTAGTAGTAATACTTTTTCATTTATCCTTGTATAAATTGAGCCATTTAGAAGTGGCTAATAGGTTTGTTTTTACTTCTTACCTATGTTTCCATGATGGGCAGAGATTCCATGAAATGTGGAAATGAGTATTATGGATTAAGGTCAAGTATTATATCTGAATTCTGATGTTGGCAGAGTTTTCCCTGATTGTACCTTTTCACTTACCCCCCTTGAATCAGGAGGTATAGGGGAAAGGGTGTAAGGGGTAAAGGGGAAAGGGTATAAGCAGGGAAATGTAGTTAAACATTCTTAGCTTTGTAAAATATCTCTTGTGCAAGGTCAACTCCTTGAAAACAAATGGAGAAACACCAAGTTGGAGTTCCCTAGAGCCAGTCCCAACTATTAAAACTACAACCTACATGAGCATGAAGAATCAAACACATTGAGGATGGAAACCGTATACAAGGAATCATAACATTTGCCATCTCAGCATTGTGATTTGTACCCACATTCTTGCCTTATTTTTTATGAATATTTTTGGTTCCCATATTTTTGATGAATAATGATTTGTCCCTGCTTATCTCCCAAAGTCTTCCTGAAGTCCTATAAAATTACCCCCAATCCCCTTTTTAGGGAGACAGCTAGTGGCAAAGATCCCCCTGTCTCCTTGCACTTTTGAAATTGCAATAAAGCTATCCCTTTCTCCTAATCAAAAACGCCTGTCTCAAAGTCTTCTTGGTCTCATAGCTACAGCAGGCAGAGAACTCAAGTTTTGTCCAGTATCAGTTTATACAACTGATAACACATATAACACATTTGTCAATTCAACCTTCTTCATTCAACTTAATGATATCAATTATATTAATCATGTTATGTAACTGCCAATCAATGCCAAATTTCCCATCACCATAAACAGAAGTCCACTACTTTCTAAACAATAGCCTCCTACCCCTGGTGAACACAAATAAACCTGGTCTTGCTCTATTTACCTATTCTGTCATTTCATATAAGTGAGATTGTACAATATGTTGTATCCTTTTGTGATTGGCTTATTTCACTGAGCATAATGTTTTCAAGATTCATCCCATTCATGTTGTGGTATGTGTCTGTACATTATAGCTGAGTGACATTACACTGTGTGTATTCACAATACATTTTGCTTATATATTCATCTGATGATGGACACTTGGGTTGTTTCCACCTTTTGGCAGCTGTGAATAGCACTTCAGTGAACACTGGTAGACACATACCTCTTTTATAACTTACTCCCAGCCCAGCAAGATGAGACTCTACACATGATTTTGTTGTAGAGAGTTGCTGTCAAATTGATACGGACTCATGTTGATACAACATTGTAATTGCCTACTTACTTGTCAGAGTCAGACTCTGGATTGCTAAATTCACTATTGTTTTCCTGTACAATGTCCATAGCACTGGACACATAGTGGTATCCCTGACACAAATTTTGAATCATAAGTTGAACACTTCCAAAACTAAAACCTGGCCCACTACAAGGAGTTTTGATCTCTCCATGAACTCTTACCAAGCAGATGTTGTTACACAACAAAATGAAACGATATCTGGTCTTGCGCCATCCTCACAATCGTTACATTTGAACCCATTGCTGCTGCCACTGTGCCAAGCCATCTCATTGGGGTTCTTCGTCTTTTTCTCCAACCCTCCACCTACCAAACATGATTTCCTTCTCCAGGCACTGGTCCCTCCTGATAATATGTCCGAACTATGAGAGACAAAGTCTTGCCAAGGAATATTCTGGCTGTACTTCTTCCAACACATTTGTTTGTTCATTTGGCAGTTTGTGGTAGATAGTTGTTGAAAAGTAGTTGTTTAAACAGATGTTGAATCTATGATTTTTACTGACAGTCTGATGTCCGAATCCATATATAACTTAAATGCTCTCTTTGTTGTTAAGTGCCATTGAGTTGACTCTGATTCATCCAGAGTTTTCAAGGATCAACTAGTAGATTTGAACTACTTGTGGTTCAAAGTCCAATGCTTATCCTACAGTGCCACACCAGGAGTCCATATCATAAGCTATCACCCTTAAAATAATGTTAAAATTGAGATATACTATTCTTTTTATTTTGATTGTTAACCCACAATTTCCCTTTGAGACCCAAATTAATCAAACAGGTAAAAATGAGAGAATTGGTCAAAGAAAACCAAATCCACTGCCAATCAGATGATTGGGGCCCACAGTAACCCTATAAGACAGAGTAGAACCACTCTCTAAGACTGTTGAGACTGTAAATCTTTATGGGAGCAGATAGCCTCATCTTCTTCCTTGGAGCAACTGATTGGTTTGAATCGCTGACCTTGCAGTTACCCAACACTTACACCTCACTACTCGAGGTCTCCTTAAAGGATTGGTAGTTACCTGGCTAACATAGACGTAGTGGCAATACTAATCACCGATTTTAGAATAGAAGAAAAACTCATGCTTAAGATTAGAACAGTAATACAGTTTTGATTTAAAGGGAAATACAGCTTTGCGTGTGTGTATGATGTGGTCCTGGGTAAAATGTGTCCAGACAAGTGCTTTATAAAAAAGAAAATCATACACTATAAATTACAAGTATAAAAATATTTTATTAACATTATCATATATTTACCATTTATATATAAACTACTTCCCAAAGAGATTTGAAGCAACTCATATAAACAAATATATTTAACCAATTCTCAATTCACATTAATAATTACATGTAACAAATTCTAAACAGCAATTTCTTTGGACCAGGCACAGTTCTAAGTATCTTTATGTATATATTAACTTGCTAAACTCATACCACTTTACAAATGAAGAAACTAAGGTACAAAGAAGTTACTTTAACTAACATTTGTTGTTGTTGTTAAGTGCCATCGAGTCGATTGTGACCCATAGCGACCCTGTATAGGGTTTCCAAGGAGCTGCTGGTGAGCTTGTACCGCCGACCTTATGGTTCAAATGACTTTGCAGTCCATCACATTAACCCACAGCGCTACACCAGGACTCCAATTAATTGGCATAAGGTCATACAGTTAGTAAGAGGTAGGTAGAATCAATGTCTGAACTCTGGTTATCCGGCCATATTGTCCATGTTCACTGACACCACATTGAGTATTAAAATAAAAGATGATGATTCAATATCACATAGGAAGGAGAGAAGGAAATGGGACTAAAGTAGAGTGTAATGTAGATATTGTGACTGAATATTTACTGTAATTCTTAACTTCTTGGAGCCACGGTAAAGATGGCAACATATCAGTGAAGAAAAACATTAAGAACAAAACAAAACAAAAAAGCCAAACTATTACTGTTGAGTTGATTCTGACTTAGGGGTATCCCATGTATTACAGAATAGAATGATGTTTCATAGACTTCTCAATGACTGTGGTCTTTTGGAAGTAGAATACCAGTCTTTCTTCTGCGGAAACTCTGGGTGGATTCAGTTAGTGGGTGGATTCAGTTAGTAGCTGAACGGTTGACCATTTGTGTCACCCAAGGAGCTCTGGTAGCGTAGTGGTTACGAATTGGGCTGCGAACCTTAAGGTTAGCGGTTCGAAACTACCAGCCGCTCCGTGGGAGAAAGATGAGGCTTTCTACTCCCGTAAGGATTTACACCCTCGGAAACCCTGTACAGGGTCGCTATGGGTCAGAACCGACTCGATGGCACTTAACAACAACAACAACAAGGACTTTAAAAGGAAATACAGCCTGTTGTTGTCAAATTTTTCTGTAGGACCTGTAGGATCCTGTAGGACACAGTGATGGTTGCAGTGTGCTGTGGAGTCAATTCTGATTTACAGAGACCCTGTATAGGGTTTCCAAGGCTATAAATCTTTATGGGAGCAGAAAGTCTCTTTTTCTCCCATGGAACAACTAGTAACTTCAAACTGCTGACCTTGTGGTTAGCAGCCCAACTCGTAACCCACTATGCTACGAGGGCTCCCTGTAGGATAGACTAGAACTGCCCTACAGGGTTTCCAAGACTAAGGATCTTTATGGAAGCAGATCAGCACATCTTTTGTCCCTCAGAGTGGTTGATGGGTTCAAATTGCTGACTTCTTGATTAGCAGCGTATTGTTTTAACCACTCTACCACCAGGGATCCTCAAAAAGCAAGCACATCAAATCTAAAATTTCTCATTATGCAATTATTTTGTTGTTGCCGTTGTTAAGTGCCGTCGAGTGGGTTCCATCCCTTAGGAACCCTGTATAGAGTTTTTGATGAGCTGCTGGTGAGTTTGAATCCCTTGACCTTACAGTTCAAACCCACCTTGTGGTCAAGCACTTATCCTACAACACCTCTTTTGGGGGATATAAAACCTGCACTTCTAGGGCAGCTAATTCAGCCTTTATTTGAAGGAATGGTTGAATGGAAAACCAACTCCTCCAGGTCTGCCTCCCAAGGGATGGTATGTGCAGCAGAGATAACAAGGGAGAGGGCCTGGTAAGGGGCCTTTGGTATGGAGCCTGAGGATACTCCTTCAGGGGGACAAACCTTCCATCAAGAACACAGAAACAGTTTGTGATTCTCCAGCACATACTTGGCATTTCATTTGAGAAAATGCCCCATGGCCAAAATGTCAGGAACATGCTTGTAAAGAACAAATTCCTTAGAGTTACTGAACACATCTTAAGTTTTTTTTTTTTTTCACAAAAGCTTGCAGTCACCCTTTTGAAGCTTACATAAGCCCATTGCTTGTATATCGGGGTTTCTCCTGTCAAATATAGCACATTTTTTTCCCATACTGCAATAACTTTGAAACATGCAGCTATGCACAGGAGACTTAGTCCTGAATCCTGGCACCTACGTGTGCTCCGTCCTGCTTTGTCAATTTCCTTTTTAGTGTGCCATGGGAGAGAATCAGCAAGGCTCCCACTGAATCACAGCATACGACGTCAGCATCATGCATTGCACAAATATTTAGTAAACATTTAGCAGTTGATGGTGCTCATGTCAGGTGAAGGATATTGACCATACCGCAGGTTGGCTAGAAGAAGGACAACATCATTCTGGGATGAAATACTCATATAATCGAATGTACCTTAAAAGCAAGAATAGCAAGATTTTGGCTCCCTTACTTAGGACATGTTGGTAGTAAAGACAAATCACTAGAAAAGGCTGAGTGAAAATGAGGCCAGGGAAACTTTCAACAAGCTGATGGCAGTGGTCGAGTTGATTTAGACTCATAGTGACCCGATGTAGGGTTTCCAAAGCTGTAAATCTTTATGGAAGCAGATAGCCTCATCTGTCTCCTGAGGAGTGACTGGTGGGTTCAAACTGCTGACCTTGTGGTTACTGGCTCAACTCATAACCCACTATGCTACCAGGTCTTCAGGTTCATCACTGATATGGATTGAGACAACAGCCGTGACAATGGACTTGAACATACCAATGATCACGAGGATGGTACGGACATGGGAAATGCAATTGTTCCTCTGTTGTATGCAAGGGTGACATGAGTTGGAATAAACTCCACTGAAACTGACAACAGTTGCTCATATAAGGATCAATGCTAGGAATTCAATAATGAACTGGACACAATCCCCAAAGAAATACTGATCTATTGGGAACATCAGAACAGAGTGGTCGGTGGTATAATAGAATTAAATAGAGGGTGCTATGGAGGTCAATGTGGCAGGTTTCTATCCCAGCAGAAGGTAGAAATGGGCAGAGAAAGTTCTCTTAAAGAGATGATGTCTGACCTGAATAGTTGGTCTGAAGATGGAGATGGGGGAGGGGAAGGGAATGCTAGCAGGAGAGGTCATTAGGAAGAAGAGGAAACATCAGAAAGGCCTGGAACCACAAGGCAGCATGGCATTCTGGGGAGACTCAGCCATTTAGAATGACTGCGACACATACAACAGATAAACTTGAGAGACATATAGTGTGTACAGCCTGTGGTTCCTTGTGAGCCAGGCTAAGGAGTTTTGGGCAATGGGGAACCATTGAAGACTGTTAGGCAGGGCAATGTTGTTGTTGTTAAGTGCCGTCGAGTCGGTTCCAAGCCATAGTGACCCTGTACAGGGTTTCCAAGGCTGTAAATCTTTACGGAAGTAGAAAGCCTCATCTTTCTCCTGTGTAGCGGTGGCTGGTAGTTTTGAACTGCTGACCTTAAGGTTCGCAGCCCGATTCATAACCATTACACTACCAGAACTCCTAGGCAGGGCAGTAGCATCATCATTATTGTCATTTCCGTTGTCACTCCTTCGTATGACTTACTACGTGACAGGCAGTATGCTTGTTACAACATATACATGATCTTATTAGATTCTCCAACAATCCATGAGGTAGATGCTATTATTTTTATTATTTTGTCAATGCAATGACAATGGTTTTAGAGAGTAGAGGTAACTTGTCCAAGGTCATGTAGCTGCAAAGTGGAGGAGTGCAGAATTGTTCCCAGGCAGTCTTATTCCTGAGCCTAAGTCTTAACCATTATATTGTAAATCTCAAGTTTGTGTCTGTCTTAGAAAACACATTGAAGCTGGGCATTGGAGGGATACATTCGGAATAAGAAGATTGATGGACTGTTGCAATAGTCTAGCTGAGAGATAATGGTACTGAACTTGGAGAGTAGGAAGGGATTGTTGTCATTGCTAAGTGTCATTGAGTTGGTACCAACTCATAGAGAGAGACCCAATTCATAGGGTTTCCGATGAATCGCTGGTGAGCTTGAACTGCCAACCTTAAAAAAGATAAAGCTGCTTTAAGAACATGATTGAGTGGGTGAAGGAAAAGGAGAGAAAAGAGCTGAGAATGTCTCCCAGGTTTCTGACTTGGACAAGTGGATGTTTCAGAACACTGTTTCTTTGGAAGTAGGGAACTGATGCTGTAACCAAAGGTTACACTCTGAGTTTAAGGTCCTCATAACAAATACTGTCATATCTGTGCACTAAATGCTGTTGCTGGTTGTAAGAATCCTCATGGGCTGGTTGTAGACTAACTATAATCAATTAGCAGTTGCTCAAAACTCATCTGTCACCTTTCCAGAAAGACTTGAAAGTCTTCCTGAAGTTTACAATTTCTTCTCTTTTCATTTATTTTCTGGATTTTTCATGACTTAGATTCCTGGACTGTATTCTCTGTGTGTCTCTTACTCTGTGTTCCAATTCAGTGAGGACAATGCTAGAACGCTCCAGGAGAGAGAGAGAGAGAGAGACAGAGAGAGAGAGACAGAGAGAGAGAGACAGAGAGAGAGAGACAGAGAGACAGAGAGAGAGAGAGAGACAGAGAGAGAGAGAGAAAGTGCTGTGGGTGGGTACCATCAGCTCTGTGGCTACCTGAAATTATACTGGAACTGACTGTGGAAAGATAGAGCACTTTGGCTAAGACTTCCTTTTAATAATGATAATACCTCTTTGAACTGTAGAGCCTTTCTTCAAAGAACATTATAGTAAGGGTGTCCTGGGCAATCATTAATGTAATGACTCCCTGGGATATTTGTCCCGGTGGAGAAAAATACTGGGCAAGAACACTATTAGCACGTCTGACCACTACAAAGTACAGCTGGACGAAGAAGCTAGCAAACACAATACTGCCTGGAGTTTGTATACTATACTAGAGTTTAAAAGTTCTTTAAAGTACTAGGAGGCTTCAAAGAGTTTGTGGAAAAATGGAATGAAAAGGAATGGAATTTTTCCATGAACCTTTTGTTTTCTTTAATCAACATGACCATCCTTGGCCTTCACCTGACTGGGTTCTTACTTTTATTTACATCTTGGCTCTATTTTCAGTCTCTTAATTGCTTTTTTTCTTCTTCACACAACATTAAAAAACAGCTTACACTTAGTCCTCCCTAACTCAAATGTGGGTTCCATCAAGGGAAGGACTATGGCTTTTTCATTCACCCTGATTTCCTCAGCAATTGTGAAGAGGGTAGGTAAAGGTACTATACACTAAATCTACATTTTGCTCTATTTTGTAGATTGAAAACAACCTTGACTGTATTCATTCTGTAAAGATTGCATGTCTACTTTATGCAACACAACATACTCTGGAGACACAGAACTGAAAAAAATTGTAATATAACTAGAGATGTAAAATCCCGTGGGAGTCAAGGTGGGGTAAAATTTGGGTGAAAATAGGAATCAGTTTTTTCAGGACAGACACAGCTTATTTTCCCTAATTAATTATTTTCTTTTCTGATCTTTAATATCTAATATTGGGGATGAGTATAGATTGTTTCCAGTGACTAAGTACATTATTTATAGTTATGGCAACGCCAAAACAGACTATAAAAGAGTAACTTTTGGGTGGTGGGATGAGGTAGATGTAGAGAGAGTGCAGTGAATTACTTCATATGACTCTTCTCCCTATAATCTTTGTACCTCTCACCAACCAATGTTTTCACCCTGATGGATGAGTATGAGAGGTAGGGAGAAGAGGCTAACAGAATTATATGATTCAGTTGTGAGTGGTTGTTAACAGTGTTAACTGTGATTGTAAACACTCGGAGTTCTAATGTGTATAAAATGAGGCATCTCAGAAGCAGGACCAGGGTATCTCATTACCATCCAAGAAGATGAGCCAGGAGTGGAGTGCATCATTTGGGTGCTAAGGACCCTATACGTTGAGCCTCCTCAACAGGAAAGATAGCTATAACACTGCTGGAGTGTCCGAGGGGCCGCACAGCAGAACCAAGAGCCAGAGCGTCAGATGGAGCGATGGACTTCCTGGCCCATGGAGCAAAGAATGCTGAATGGACTTGGGCTGGAGCCATGTTTGCAGAGTAGGGTACCTCCTGGCCCTTAATTGGAGAGCTAGAATGAGTGTCTTCAAGCGGAGGCTTACAACAGTGTGGCGTGTCCTTTGAACATTGTGACATTGCACAGATAAAAGAAGCCTGCCTGTGGGCATGACTGAGAAGAAGCTATTGTTACTGTTAGTGCTGTTGAGTTAGTGCTGGAAGAACTGTGCCCTGTGCATTGCTGAGCCTGCATTGTAACCCACTCACTTACTTCCCTAATAAATCCCATAACTGTGAGTACAGTGTCTCTGTCTGCCTGGTCACTGTACTGAATTATTGGACCCAGTGGAGTACAGTGCTGTGGGATGGATTGTAGGTGCTATTTTTGCAGGTAGTACAAAGATTAATTTTCAGTATTCTTCTGAGCATGAGTTTACATATTTTTATTATCTGTGCGTATTACTTTAAAAAAGTAAAGGAAAATTAAGGTGAAAAAAATTTTTTAATGAGATAACCTAGAATCAACTGACAAATACTAGGTATATTTTTTTAATGATTCTAGAAAGGAAAACACACATGTGAAAAAAGCACACACAGAAAAAGAACCCACTATGATAAACACACTCAAGAAAAACATATACAGGGGCAATTGCTAGCTCTAACCCTAACTGCAGCTGTTGTTAAATGCCATTGAGTTGGTTCCCACCTATAGTGACCCTGTATAGAGTTTCTGAGATGCAGCTGGTGAGCTTGAACTGCTGGCTTTGTGGTTCAAACTGACTTTACAGTCCACTGCATTAGCCCACAGTGCCACACCCTAATTAGCATATATATACAGTGCCACACCCTAATTAGCATACACACACACACACACACACACACACATATATATATATATAAATATTTTGTCTGTGTGGGCTTTTCTAGCGGACTTTTTTCATATGTGCATCTTCTTTCTGGGCACCTTTTCTCACAACCTGTTTGTTTTTGTTATCACCAATGACACATTTTAATGAATATGGATTTGATTTTGAGTCATACAGAGAGTGAATTGTTCAATGACATAATTATCCAGTGTTATGAAGCCCCCCAAAAAGAAACATTAAAACAAAGTTTTGTTTAACTTTTTATCGTGGTTTGAGTGAAAGTATACAGAGTAAATTGGTTTTCCGTTCAAGAGTTCTTGCACATTTTGGTTCATGGCATTGCTTAAAGTCTCCGCAATGTAACAGCACTCTTCTCTTCCCACTTCCACCCTGTGTTTTTCCATTTTCATCTCTCCTTCTTTTCCTGCTGTTGAGCTTTACTCTGGACAAATGCTGTCCTTTTGAACCCATACAGTTGATGGTTCTTAGGATTGTGTTCCCTCTAATTTTACTATTCACCTTATAGTCCTGTCTATTGCTTGGTTGAACATTGAGTTCACATCCAGGCTTGAAGGGTGACTAAGGGCCACAGTCTCAGAGGTTCCACCTGTCTCTATCTGACCAATAAACTGGGCCTTCTTTTTATGATTTTGAGTTTTGTTCCACAATTTTTCTCGCTCTACCCAGGACCTCCAATTTTGATCCCTTTCTGAGCAGTTGGTAGTGAATGCCTGGTACCATCTAATTCTTCTGGTCTCAGAGCCAGAGAGATTGTGGTTCATGTGGTCCATTAGTGCTTTTGAAGATTTGTTTCCAGGTATTGCTGATTTTCTTCACTGTATTTTTTTTTTTTTTTTGGGGGGGGAGATGGAGAAAGACCAATAATTGCACCTTAGATGACCACTTGCTAGCTTTTAAGACTCCAATCACTACTGATCACAGTAAGATATAGTTGTTGTTAAGTGCCATCGAGTCAGTTTCAACTCATAGCAACCCTGTTTAGGGTTTCCAAGGAGCAGCTTGTGGGTGTAGAATGATGTCTAAAAATAACATTTTTCTCCATTTTATATATGGTGAAGCTAAGGATCAGAAAACTCAAATTCCTTTTATATCTATTCATTTATTTACTCATTTATTCACTGAGTAAATATTTACTGGATGCCTACAGAATCCCTGAGTGGTGCAAATGATTACTGCTCTTGGCAGCTAACCAAAAGTTTAGGGGTTCAAGTCTATCCAGAGGCTTGGTGATTTACTTCTGAAAAAATCAGTCATTGAAAACCCTAAGGAGACAGTTTTACTCTGACAGATATGACGTCACCATTTTAAAGTCAATAATTCAGTGGCATTTAGTACATTTACAACGATGCTGCACCCACCTAATTGGGATTATCTAGATCGAAAACATTTTCATCACCTTCAAAACAGACTTCAGGCATTTATTAGTCATTCCCATTCACTCCTCTTCTTATCCCTATGTTATTGTTGTTAGTGCTGTGGAGTTGATGATTCTGACTCATAGCGATCCTGTAAAGGGGTTTCCAAGGAGCAGCTGGTAGGTTTGAGCCACTAACTTTGTAGTTAGAAGTCCAGTGCTGATCCTACTGTGCCACAACTAGTATTACAAGGCTGAAAATAATTATTTAACACTTTATAAGAAGTCCTGGTGTGATGCTGTAGGACAAGCATTGGACTTCTAACCACAAGGTTGACATTTCAAACCCACCAGCTGTTCCTCAGAAACCCTATACAGGGTCAGAACTAACTGGACAGCACTCAACAACAATAACAACCAACAACAGCAACAACAAAACCCTTTGTACAAGTTTGCTGATTCCCATTTTCGATCTGGTTTCCTGCTATAAGGCCCTAACTTCTATAGAAAACTGAGAACTCTGCTTTTTCAGGATAAAACGTGCATGATAATTTAAACATTTTGTCACACCATTTAGTCATGCGAGTCCTGCTTCATAGGTACATTCTGTATTTCAGAGAATTGAATGACAAGAGTTCACAACTTGTCACTCTAAGAAACACCATTAGTTAGGATGGTAGCAAGGTCTGTGGATGGTGCAAATGGTTAAGCATTCAACTACTAGTTTGAACCCACCCAGAGGTACCAGTCCAAGTGATAGGGCTTCTAAAAAATCAGCCACAAGATTGTCTGATATGTTACCGGAGGATGAGTAACTCAGGTTGGAAGGCATTCAAAATACAACTGGGGAAGAACTTGCTTCTCAAAGTCAAGTGGACCATAATGATGTGAATGGAGTAAAGCTTTCAGTCCCTTCATTTGTTGATGGGGACACAGCTCAAAATGAGAAAAAATATCTACAAACATCCACTAGTAATTGGAACATGAAATGTTTGAAATATGAATCTAGGAAAATTGGAAGTGGTCAAAAATGAAATGGAACACATAAAGATGGATATCCTAGGATTAGTGAGCTGCAATGGACTGGTATTGGCCACTGTGAATTGGTCAATCCTGTAGTTTAATATGCCGGGAACAACAAACTGAAGAGGATTGGTATCCCATTCATCATCTACAAGGAAGACCAGTCAATACCATGATTATTCAAATCTACATACCAACCACTAAAGTCAGTGATTTTGAAATTGAAAATTCTACCAACTTCTTCAGTCTGAAATTCACCAAACCTGCAATTAAGATGTATTGATAACTACTAGTGATTGGAATGGGAAAGTTGAAGACAAAGAATAAGGAGAAGTAGTTGGAAAATATGGCCTTGTTGATAGAAACAATGCTGGAGATCACATGATAAAAATTTGCAAGACCAGTGACGTCTTCATTGCAGATACCATTTTTAACAACAGAAACGATAACTATGTACATGACCTTACCAAATGAATACACAGGAATCAAATAGACTACATCTATGGGGAGAGACCATGGAAAAGCTCAGTATCATCAGCCAAAACAAGGCGATGGGTCCACTGTGGAACAGACCATCAATTAATTACTCATGTGTAAGTTCAGGCTGAAGATGAAGAAAATTAAAATAAGTCCACAAGAGTCAAAAAATGGCCTTGAGTATATCCCACCTGAATTTATAGGCCATCTCAAGAACAGATTTAATGCATTAGACACCCATGGCCAAAGACCAGAAAGGTAGAATGACATCAAGAACATCATAAATGAAGAAAATAAATGTTCACTAAAATGACAGGAAAGGAGCTCTGGTAGCGTAGTGGTTACGAATCGGGCTGTGAACTGTAAGGTCAGCAATTCAAAACTACCAGCGGTTCCGCAGGAGAAAGATGAGGTGTTCTGCTCCCGTAAAGATTTACAGCCTCGGAAACCCTGTGCAGGATCGCTATGAGTCGGAACCGACTCCACGGCACTTAACAACAACAACAACAACAAAATGACAGGAAGGACAAAAATGGGTGTCCTAAACAACTCTAAAATTTGCTTTTGAGTGCAGAGAAGCTAAAGCAACTGGGAGAAATGATGAAGTAAAATAAGTAAACAAAAAATTTCGAAGGACAGCTCAAGAAAACCAAGTCAAATATTATAATGAAATGTACAAAGAACTGGAGCTAGACAATCAAAAGGAAAGAACATGTTCAGCATTCCTTAAGCAGAAAGAACTAAAGAAAAAACTTCAAGCCTTGGGTTGCAATATTGAAGTATTCTATGGGCAGAATATTGAATGATTCAGGAATCATCAAAAGAAGATGAAAGGAATACAGAGACACTGTATCAAAAAGAATTGGTTGATGCTCAACCATTTCAAGAGAGAGAATATGATTAAGAACTGATGGCATTGAAGGAAGAAGTCCAAGCTGCATTGAAGACATTAGTGAAAAACAAATCTCCAGGAACTGATGGGATGAAAATTGCAATGTTTCAACCAGCTGATAACAGTTCTATAGGTGCTCACTTGTATCTATGCCAAGACATTTGGCCAACCGATTGGAAGAGTTTCATGTTTGTGCCCATTCCAAAGAAGGTGACCCAATAAAATGCAGAAGTCATCAATCAATATCATTAATATCACATGCAAGTTAAATTCAAGAATGGTTGCAGCAGTACACTAACAGGGAGTTGCCAGAAAATCAAGGCTGATTCAGAAGCGAATGTGGAATCAGGAATATCATTGCTGAAGTCAGATGGATCTTGGCAAAATGCAGAGAATACCATAAATATATCAACTTGTGCTTTATTAACTATGTGGGTCATAGCAACCTATGGCTAACATTGCAAAGAATGGATATTACAGAACCTTTAATTGTGCTCATGGAGAACCTGTGCATAGAACAAATGGCAGTTGTTCAAACAGAACAAGGGGATACTGAATGGCCTAAAATCCAGAAAAGCGTGCCCCAGGTTGCATCCTTTCAGCATACTTAGGAGTCCTGGTGTGGTGCTCTGGGTTAATGTGCCAGACTGCAAAACCTATTGAAATGCAAGATTGGTGGTTCAAGCTATCAGCTGCTCCTCAGAAACCCTATACAGGCTCGCTAGGGGTCAGAATTGACTCGACAGCACTTAACAAAAGTCAACTATATGCTGAGCAAACAATCTGAGAAGCTGGATGATACACCTTGCTTGCTGAAAGTGAAGAAGACATAAAATACTGATGAAGAACAAAGACCACAGACTTCAGTATGGATTACACCTCAATGTAAAGAAAACAAAACCCTCACAACTGGACCAACAAATAACATTATGATAAACTGAGAAAAGACTGAAGTTTTCAAATACTTCATTTTACTTGGATCCATAATCAATGGTTATGGAAACAACAGTCAAGCAATGTATTACATTAGGCAAATCTGCTGCAAAAGACTTTAAAGTGTTAAAGGGTTAAGATGTTGAAGACTAAGGGGTACCTGACCCAAGCCATGGTATTTTCAGTCATCTCATGCATGCAAAAGCTGAACAATGAATACGAAAACCAGTAGAAGAATCCATGCATTTGAATTATGGTGTTGGAGAAGAATATTGAAAGTACCATGGA
>NW_006408625.1:452338-465617 GCF_000296735.1 Chrysochloris asiatica
CAGGAGAAAGATGAGGCTTTCTGCTCCTGTAAAGATTTACAGCCTCAGAAACCCTACACAAGGTTGCTATGAGTAGGAACAGACTCCACGGCACATAAACACTATAAGATTTCCAAGGAGCCACTGATAAGTTTGAACTGCTGACTTTGTGGTTCAAACCAACCTTGAGGTCGAGTGCTTGTCCTATGATACCACACCAGGACTCCTAGCAAGAACATGGTGGTGGTTGGTGGTTGTGTGCTATGGAGTCAGTTCCAACACATAGTGACCCTGCTACACAGGGTTTCTGAGGCTGCACATCTTTACTGGAGCAGAAATGTCATCTTTCTCCTGAGGAGTGGCTGGTAGTTTTGAACTGCTGACCTTGAGGTGAGTAGCTGACTCGTAACCACTACGCTACCAGAGTGCCTAGCAAGATCTTAGGGCAACTAAATAAACAAAACTGGTTTAATCAAAGCAACACATACATACATGGGCATACACTTTAACCAACAGTGTCTGCCCATACTGCATGGAAGGGGGCTCTGTACACAGGCTCAGAACTCACTGTGACTGAGCTCCTGGTGAAGGAGGGGTTTCTCTGAATGACATAAATAAAACTCTGAAAGAAACAAATTGACAACTAAGAATAATATACCCAACAAAACTGTGTACCAACTTTAATGGCAAAATTTGGTCATTTTCAAATAAATAGAAATTAAAAGAATTTGTGAAAACCAGACCAACTTTACAAAAAATACTAAAACAAGTTCTTTGCACAGAGAACAAACAGCAGTAGACAACAATCAGAGGTGGTTTCATCATATATTAACATACATGATAATATCACCTAGAATGCAACCCAAATAAAGAAATATTCAAAGTAAAAAAAAAAAAGCTAAGACTCTGCCTGCCAAGAATGGCATGTGAACAAGGGGAAACTGTACACCCTTGCTGCCAGCCTCCAGCCATGGTCTGTGCCCTCTATTGTTGGTGTTGTTAAGCGCCGTCAAGTCAGTTCTGACTGATAATGACACTGTATAGTGTTTCCAAGGAGTGGCTGGGGGATTTGAACCTGTTGGATAGCAATCCAGTGTTTATCCAACAGCACCACACCATAGCCACTTGTGAGAGCTCCACATGGCCACAATGATCCTTGCCAGCCAACAGTCTGCCTGTTTTTCTTCTCTCTCACTGCTCCTTTGAAGCTCAGTGCTCCAGGATCATCACCTGTATCTCTTTCAGTCACTTTCCTATGTCTTTGTTGCAGAGCGTCAGCTCAGTGTGTCTGTGTGCTCTGCCATCTTGCCCTGGGGATTGGGAAGATTTTTTCATTGAGCATTAACTTCATTAAAACCAAGATACTTCTAATAGTTCATTTTCAGGTAAAGACAAAGCACAAACCATGCACTTCAAATAGTACAATGCTCACAGTACACACTACATTACACGTGTAGACTTATGTCTGATGTCATACTCAAAGCACTGTCTTGGGTGTATATTTCAGTCTCCCTGTGTGTTTGTCACAGCCTGCCCACAGGCACAAGGGGGACTGCATGACCTCTTTATAGAAAGCTTAAGAACTGTATTTCTATTCAGGTGGACTCTTCCTGTTTGTAATGGTTACGAGAGATAAAAACTCCAGAGGAATACTCCAAAAGAAGTAACCCCAGAAGGTCAGCAATCATACTTTCCTTACCTGTGTATCTCCAGTGTCCAGCAAAAAGTGAGCAAGCACCATGGATGCTTGTTTTACCACAGGATAGATGAAGGAGGATGTACAGTTACATTTACACAATTACATTTAAACGATTTATTAAAAAAAAATTTTAAAAATTTTAAGGGAGATAACTGAATACATTTAATTTAAATCAATAAAGATGCAACAAAATTAGGGAAAGGGGAGATAGGAAGAAGTGAATGAGTGTCGAATCAATACAAACTGCTATGCATTTAAAACTCACAGAAGGAATATTATTCAGCATAAAGAGCACTGAAGTCCTGATTTATGCTATGGCATGAATGAACCTTAAAAACATTATGCTAAGTGGAATAAATTGTACACAAAAGGACAAATCTTGCGTGATCTCACTTACATGAAATATCTATAAGAGTGAAAAGACTAAAGTTTGTTAGTGATTTCCAGGGGCAGGTGAGAGGGGGACGTAGGGAGTGATTGCTTATGTATACTGAGTTTCTGATAAGGATGGAAAAATCTTGAGCAAATGTAATTAATGCCACTGGACTGTACAGGTAATAATGGTCGAATGGTAACTGTTTTGTTATATTTATTTGGTCACAATAATAATAAAAAGAATAAAGCTTTTAGAAACAAATTATAGCTTTTAATCACTTAACAATTTTTTCCTTAATCTTTTATGGTGAAGAAACATAGATCTGAAATTCTGCAATTCCTTCAGTTTCATGTGTTTTTTTCCCATACATTAAATACAACTGAAGTAAAATAGATAATTGCTAAATGACACCTATTCTAAGATTTTATTCTAATAAAATTATTTGTCTTTGTATCTATCTTTTGAATCCAACTTTTCTTCATTGTTCTGTCTGTATGTTGGCTGGATTCTGGAATAATATTTATCTACCTGGTAGTGTAGTGGTTATGAATTGGGCTGTAAACCACAAGGTCAGCAGTTCGAAACTACCAGCTGCTCCGCAGGAGAATGATGAGGCTTTCTGCTTCCGTAAAGATTTATAGCCTCAGAAACCCTGTACAGGGTCGCTATGAGTCAGAACCGACTCCACGGCACATCACAACAACAACAACCTTTATTGCTGTTGCTATTGTTAAGTTCCGTTGAGTCTTTTCTAACTCATAGTAACCCTGTATAGGGTTTCTGAGGAGTGGTAGGTAGGTTTGAACTGTCAACCTTGTGATTAGCAGTCTAGTGCTTACCTACATTGCCACACCTGAACTCCCTTGTCAACACTTCTATTTGCCTATTTCTGGGTGGCAAGATTTGAGGTG
This sequence comes from Chrysochloris asiatica, assembly GCF_000296735.1. Lineage (NCBI taxonomy): Eukaryota > Metazoa > Chordata > Mammalia > Afrosoricida > Chrysochloridae > Chrysochloris > Chrysochloris asiatica. The sequence goes on from NW_006408625.1 coordinate 455,304, forward strand.
GTGTTTGGCGTGATCTGTTGTTTCCTACTTGGACATTTTCTATATTGCTGTGCTTTTAATGATTATATCAATCAATATGTTGATGGTGGTCATGGTTATGTGCTGTGGAGTTGGTTCCGACTCACAGTGACCCTGCATAGGGTTTCCGAGGCTGTAAATCTTTAAGGAGCAGAAAGCCTCATCTTTCTCCTGTAGAACTGATAGTTTCAAACTGCTGACCTTGAGGCTAGCAGCCCGACTTGTAAACAGTGTGCTACCAGAGCTCCTTATCTATCAATATGTTGTTGTTGTTGTTGTTAAGTGCTGTCAAGTTGATTCCAACCCATAGTGACCCTGCATAGGGGTTTCCAAGGAGCAGCTGGTGAGCTTGAACCACCAACCTTACAGTTCAAATGACTTTGCAGTCTGATACATTAGCCCACAGCGTCACACCAGGATTCTCGATATAGGTGTTACTAAAATGCATAGTGGAATGTAGCAAAATGGTTTTCATAACATGACGTGAAACAACGTTTCAAATACTTTCAGGAATTTTACACTTAATCATAAGAACCTTAAGAATAGCAAACCTTAAAAATGAATTCAGAAAAGGATGTCATCTAACTGTATTTTTTTTTAAGTAATACCTATTATTTACAGAGCAGATCAGTTTTCCATTCAATAATTCAGCCACATTTTGTTTCATGTCATTGACAGTAATCCCCACAACGTAACATCACTAATCTCAGTACCTCCTTGTGTTGCCTATTTCTACTCCTCCTCCTTTTCTAAACCTTCTGAACTTTCCCATGGGGCAATGCTGCTCTTGTAATATCAAATGATTGATCATTCTAAGGAGTGTGTACTTCCCTAGTGTTATTGTTCCCTTTATTGATCTGGTCTATTGTTTGGCTGAAAATTGAGCCATGGGTGTTAGCTCATTTTCAGACCTGAAGGGTGACCAAGGGCCTTAGTATTAGGGATTCCACCAGTCTATGTGACCATAAGTCTGATCTTGAAACATTGAATCTTACGGGTTACACTCCCTTAATTAAAAACCTGAACCTTTTTCTTAAGTTTCACGATTTTTCTTTAATATTATATTGGATTTATATTTTAAATGCAGCATCCTGCCTTAAAAGGAAAACCATCACACTACTGGTTTTATTGGGCTTGGAGAACAACATAAGACCATTGAAACTACTCAGAGAAACGGAAAAACCAGTGCCTTTTGATATGATACCTGGATCTGTTGTGAAAGAAGAAAAACAAATTGGACATTCAACATAAACCATGTTCTGATAAAAGAGTTTGAATTCCTAATAGGTAATTTGTTTAAGTTTCACATGTGAAATTTAGCATGCTCCTTTAAGACTAAGTTTCCATTTGAAGGAGTAGAGAGGCATTTTAAGAAGGCATTTAAGTTTAAATGAATACACTTTCAGCTGTGGCAGAAGTTTGATTTTTCTTCTTTATGTTCTTATATTATTTTCCTTCTTTCTCTCAGTGTCTTCTTCATCTTTCCTCCTGTACCCTACCCACTCTCTCACTGTGTTTTCTTCCTTCCCTTTTTCAATGTAGTTTATTGCATAATTTACTTTGGTCTCCCTTCCAAATCCGGACAGATGCAAGCTGTACCCTAACACCATGTGTCTAAGTCAAGCTCACGGGGCTATAACACCAGTGTTTATGCTGCCCATTAAAGACATCACATTTTGGAAATATATAGGGAGTTCAATGATCTCTGACAGCTGTGGACTTCAGCAAAAAGGGATTGTATTGCTCAGAGCTGCCTTTATTATAGAGAAGCCTTTGCTAAACATTGAAGTCTGAAGTATGGCAAATGTTAATTGGCCATAAACTTAACTGGAGCTCTTTTTGTTCTCTTCCCTCAACCTCTCCCAGTTCATTTTCCCTGCTGCCGATTACACTGTTCATGCTACTTCCATTTCCTTTGCAAACTCACATCTGATATTCTCTAAGAATTTAGGAAACACTGTTATTTCATAAGAATTTTTCCTTTTTTAAAACAAAGACTAACTATAAGCAATGCAAAAATATGGAACCCTGAAATGTAAAATTCATGGAGTTTTTCAATACCATCTATATGACAATTGTCAAAAGCAAACTTTATCTGGTTTGGGTTAGTTAAAATGGTAATAAGAATAGTTCAGAATCAATATATCTTTCACAAAATATTTCAGAACAGTTGAGAGTCTTGTATGATGGCATTTTCCCCACCTAGAATACTCTACTTAATCTCCCATTGTTTACATCCTGCCCTATTTGGCCCAACTCAAGCCCTGCTTCTTCTAGCATGCGTTTTCTGGCCTCTCAAGTTGATGACAAGAGCTTTGGTTTATCACAAGATTTGTAGTACCTATAATAATTGTTGTTGTTGTTAAGTGCTGTTGTGTCAATTCTGACCCATAGCAACCCTATATAGGGTTTCCAAGGAGCAGCTGGTGAGCTTGAACTACCACCTTGCAGTTCAAACGGCTTTGAAGTCTGGCGAATTAACCCGCAGCATCACACCAGGACTCCCTATAATAATTAAGCACTCATTTGTTTCACTAGTTTATATAAAATTTTGCTAGATTTTAGATTTTATATGATTTTACTGTTTTAAAAAATAGATTCATTAAAGGTGTGGCTAAATAAATATATCCGAATCTTTGGATCCTATGGTACTGTGGGTTAGGTGTTGGGATGTCAACCACAGTTCACTCACCAGCCACATCTTGAGAGAAAGATTTACAGTCTCAGAAACCCTATAAAGGGTCACTATGAGTTGGAACTGACTCAATGGCTATGGGTTGGGTTTTGTTTTCTTGGTATACAAATATACAAATATGAAGAGTGTGTCTTAATTTTTTGTTGTATCATTTATGAACACCATCTCAGTATATACCACACAGTTTGCTGTGTGCTACACTTGACAACAACAACAACAATCAAGTAGGTTTAGTGCCTACTTATGTTAATCAAGTGATATTTCCAATGACCTACTGAGCTGGGCACTGCTATGTAAACATTTTGCTTACCTTAGCTTTTTTTTAAGCTTTTATTATGAATTGAGTGATATTTTACATGAGAGAACATTGGTTTTACACTCAACCTATCATATTTTATTTCTTTACAATGATTAGAATCCCCTCAATGCAGCATCAGTTAACAGTATTTGCCTCTATCCCCTCTTTTTTTTTTTTTTTTTATGTACACAAAAATATGCAGGAATATATGATCATTTAAACAACCAAAAGGCACATTTTGCAAGCTAGCCTTCTGCCCACCAGCACACAGCTTTTCTCTTTCCATGAGTCTAGAGTCCTCAGCTGCTCTCTGTCTCTTCATGCTATCACCTCTGCCTCCATGTCTGGTTGCTGCTTCTCTGGTTACGATCCCACATTCCCCTCATACTCTTCTCTCTTGATGGTCCTAGGGTCCTCTGTTCCTGGAATGTAAGATAAACTACCCCTCCCTCCTCCATGTTACAAAAATTCTACCTTTATACAGTTGTGACCATTGCAATTAGTCATGATAACAATTACTCACTCTTGAATCAAAAGAACCCCATCCCCATCTCCTTTCACCAGTCCTATCTAGACAAGATGAAAACTATTCAGCTGGGATTCTACTTTCCCTGCACACTCTGAAAATAAACTAACTCTTGAAAACTTGTAAGCATGCGTCTTTGTGCCTGAATAGCCCCCTCTTCTCATTTTAGGTATACAATGTCTAAGTTGCCGGTGTCTATCAACCCTATGTATAGAAGGGATAGGCTTGATCCTTAATGCGAAGACTCCTTCATACATCCATAATTATAGATCAAGTTAATAAAATTGTAGCAATTTACACTTGTTTCCTGTATCAAAATGTTTCTTCTTCTAGTTGGGCTCTGGTCATCAAGCCATCGAAGCTAGCTCAAAAGCTATCTGCAAGTTTGGGTGGTTTTGCATGCCTCCTCCCACTTCAGATCAGCTGGATGCTTCATTAGGAAGAAGGAGCAGCAGCAGACTACTTCTGAATGCTTGCTGTTGTTGTTAAGTAGCCTCTAGTCAGTTGTGACTCATAGCAACCCTGAATAGGATTTCTCAGGACTGGTTGATAGGTTTGAACTGCCAACCTGGTGGCAGTGCTAATCCTACAGTGCCACACCAGGACTCCACTGAATGTTTCGCTTTTGAAAACCTTACAAATAGCAACAGAACATTGTCAGATATAGTGCCAGAAGATGAAAACCTTACGAATAGCAACAGAATGTTGTCAAGTATAGTGCCAGTAGATGAAAACGTTATGAATAGCAACAGAACGTTGTCAAGTCTAGTGCCAGAAGATGAACCCCTCAGGTTGGAAGGCACTCAACATACAACTGGGAAAAAGTTACCTCCTCAAAGTCGAAATGGAGTAAAGTTTTTGGGACCATCATTTGCTGATGAAGCACAAATCAAAATGAGAAGAAATAGTTGTAAACATCCATTAATAATCAGAAGTTGGAATGTTCTAAGTATGAATCTAGGAAAATTGCAAACTGTCAAAAGTTAAATGGAACACATAAAGATTGATATTGTAGGCATTAGTTAGCTGAAAGGACTGGTATTGGCCATTTTGAATCCAACAATTATATGGTTTAGTATGCCATTGTCAAAAAAATCATTTCCAGATCTATCTTGAAGTACAACTGTCTGTTATATGACAATATTCACACACTGACAAATAAGATCAGTTAATACTATTATTTAAATTTAAGCACCAACCACAAAAGGCAGTGATGATGAAATTGAAGATTTCTACTAACTTCTTCAGTTAAAAATAGATCAAACATGCAATGAAAATGTGTTGATAATTACTGGTGATTGTAATGTGAAGGATCAGTAGTTGGGAAATATGGCTTTGGTGATAGAAATGATGATGGAGATTGCATGAGAAAATTTTGCAAACAACAACTTATTCATTGAAAAAAATCTTTCATTAAACAACATGAAAGGTGATTATACACATGGCTGTAACATGATGAAATACATAGAGATCAAATTGACTACACCTGTGGGAAAGCTCAATGTCATCATCCAAAACAAGGTCAGGGGCTGACTATGGAACAGCTGAAATATGTGAAGAAGAACATGGAATTGAAATCAGAGGAAGAATCATTAACAACTTACAATGTCCAGATGATACCACCTTACTTGTTGGAAGAGAAGGGGATTTACAATACTTACTGATTATGATCAGAGGTCACATCTTCAGTATGAATTGCACCTAAATGTAAAGAAAACAATAATCCTCTCAATGGGACCAATATATGGCATCATGATAAATGGAGAAAATATATTCAATTTGTCAAAAACTTCATTTTGCTTAGATCCACAATAAACACTCATGGAAGCAGCAGTCAAGAAATGAAACAACATTGGACAAAACTGCTTCAAAAATACTCTTTCAAATGTTCAAGAGCAAAGGTATCAGCTTGAGGACTAAGATGCACCTAAACCAAACCATAGTATTTTTAATAGCCTCATATGCATGCAAAAGTTGGACAATGAATAAGGAAGACTATAGACAACATGCATTTGAGTTAAGGTGTTGTTTAAGAATACTGAAAGTATCGTGGTCTGCCAGAAGAACAAACCTGTGTTTGAAGAAGTACAGGCAGAATGTCCCTTAGAAGCCAGAATGGTGGGACTTTATCTCTCATACTTTGGGCATGTTATCAGGAGGGACCAGTCCTTGGAGAAGGCCATCATGCTTGGTAAAGTGGAAGGTCTGAACAAAAAAGATGAATAAAATGGATTGGTACAGTGGCAGCAGCAGCAGGCTAAAGTGTAACACTGATTGTGAGGATGGTACAGGACTGGGCAGTGTTTCATTTTTGTTGTATACAAGGTTGCTACATGTCTGACCTGATTCAATGGCACCTAAAACAACCACAATACTATATAAGAGTGTCTGATTTTTTTTTTTTTTTTTTAAATCACCACTAGCACTGAATAAACCCCACTGCTAAAATATTTTACTATCCTGGTAGATGTTTTTTGAGCCCTTGTATCTCAGTGAGTAAAGCGTTGGGCTGCTGGCCTCAACGTCAGTGGTTTGAACCCACCAATGACTCTGTGGGAGAAAGATGAGGTTGTCTGCTTCTGTTAAGATTTCCAGTCTCACAAACCCTATGGAGGAGTCCTACTCCATCCTAGGAGGTTGTTGTGAATTGGAATCAACTAGATGGCAATGGGGTTGGTTTCAGTAGGTGTTTAAATTTGCATTTCTTTAGTTATTGCATATGGTAGCCATAGGTTTGTGTTTTAGCCATTGGCAGTGGTTTGTCTAATTTCCTGCTTATAATCATGTTATTTATCTGTTGAAGCATGCATATTTGAATTGTGATCTGTAGACATTTTTATATCTATTAAAGATTTAAACTTTTGATTAAACTTTCCCTGTTAAACTTTGTTTATGTGTCTCTTGAAATATACTCACTGCCATTGATTCAGAATTATAGCAGGAGTCCTTGTGTAGCTCTGTGGGTTAATGTTTCCAACTGCAAAGCCATTTGAACTGCAAAGTCGGCAGTTCAAGTTCACCAGCTGCTCCTTGGAAACCCTCTATAGGGTCGCTATGGGCCAGAACCGACTCGATGGCACTTAACAACAAGAACACAAGGACTCAGAAGCCAGGATGGCTTCAAAGCATGTCTCTCATACTTTAGAGATATTATCAGGAGGAACCAATCCCTGGAGAAGGATATCATGTTTGGTAAAGTGGAGGGTCGAAGAAAAGGAGGAAGACTCCCAACAAGATGGATTGGCAGTGGCAGCAACACTGGGCTCCGGCTTAGCAATGAGTGTGAGGGTGGCACAGGACCAGGCAGTGTTTCTTTCTGTTGTGTACGGGGTCACTATGAGTTGGTGCTGACTAGATGGCACCTAACAACAACAACAACAACAACAACAACAACAACAAGGATTGAGTAGAACCGCTCCATAGTGTTTCTGAGACTGCACATCTTTATAGGAGCAGACAGCCTCATCTCTCTCCCATGGAAGCAACTGGTGGGTTTGTACTGCCGACTTTGTGGTTAGCAGCCCAGTACTTAAATCATTGTACCCCCAGGGCGCCTTCTCTTGCTGTATCCAAGTTTCACATTTTTTATCTTGTCTTTCTTGTCCATCTTTCCCTCATTAAAAAAAGCAAACAAAAAACAAAACTCAAGAATTTCAAGTTTCCTGTTGTGCTTGATGAGATCCATGATTGGGGTTTTGATGCCAATTTTGCCTGAGTGATATGTAATAACTGATTTCTTTATTAGACAAACATTTGAGCATTTACAATGCAGCAAGCATGGGGTAAATGCTGGAGGTACAATCGTGTATAAGATACAGTCTCTCATCTCCAGATTCTTAAATCCAACACCACCATCACCATAATCTCTCTGTGAAAGTCTGGAAGCTTCACTGCAACCTGTCTACCAAGGATGACCCTGCTGGTATTTGAAATATAGGTGTGCTAATTCTCAGTATTAGAGCAACACAAGAGATACTAATTAGCAAAAGAAAACAAAAGAGGGAGGTAGTAACTCTCTGACAATTAGGGTACTTTTTCTTCACGGCCCTGACTTTCTACAGGTACTTGGAGATGAGCTTGGACATGTCATGACATGGGGACACTGGTTATTTTAGTTAACCTTCAGGTGGTCTTAGATGTCTCTGTGTTTCTTCTTTGAGATGATGTGTGTTCTTTAACATTGGTTAAAATATTGTTTTGTATCTGAGCCAAATTCCATGAAAACTTAAAAAAAAAAAAGAGTTGCAGTGTTTTTTTTTTTAAGAAATGGCTAATCAGTAGCTGTGATAAGGAGGGGAAAATTGGCAAGCATGTGTCGGGTGATCTAAGCCCCTGGCAAGGGTGAGGTTTCTCCATCGGCACAGGACTTGTACAATATATTTAATTGAGAATTGGCTAGAGGTTTGGCTGCGATCCAAGCCAGAGCAGCCCCCAGGGGAGAGGTGTGTGTGAGAAGGGGCATGTGGTGGATAAAATACCTGTACATTCAGAATCACAAATGTTCCCAGGCGGAAGCTTCCCTTCCCTGGACAAGGACCAGTTAGGAAGAAAGACAAAACCCTCATTATTGTTTCCTAACTCCTCAAATCCTGCCAAGAGAGAACACAGACTTAACCCCAGCCCCCAGCTGAAGTCCCAGGCAACAAAGTATCCACACTTCATGGCCCCACTGCACAGGGAGGCCACACTGCTTGGTGGGGGGCTGAGCTCCCCGTACTGTAAAAGCTGGTGGAGCCATAGAATGAGAAAATTCCAGTCCATGCCCACCGAGCCTCACGTTTTGAATGGGAGGAAAGTAAATTCCAGAAGCATAGATTTTTTTCTGAGAATCTGATTGACATAGTGGCAAAGTCCAACATGAACCTCAAGTTTCTTGATTCCAGGGCCAAGTGCATTCTCATGCCCCGATCTAAGGGGTAACAGGATATGACAGAGACATCAAGAGTATGGAGGGGGTGTGCATCCTTCAACAGATAAATTAAAAAATATACACATATAATGGGATATTACTTAGTGATAAAGAGAAACAAGTTCTGATACATTATACAACATGGATGAACCTTGAAACCATTATATTGTTCACTTTAGCATCTCTATGCTGAAGAGTAAGTTTCAGAGTCTCTTCTGACATCTATTTAGGTCTTTTCTTTCTTTCTTGTCTTTTTAATGACCTTTTGCTTTCTTCTTGCACATGTGTTTGATGTCATCCCACAACTCTTCAGTTCAGGCACAAAACTGTAAATACTATATGATCCCATTTGTGAAACATCTAGATTCGACAGGGAGTCCTGATGTGGTGCTGTAGTATAAGCACTGGACAATTAACTGCAAGATTGAGAGTTCAAATTCACCACCCATTCCTGGAAAAACCTATACACGGTTGCTATGAATTGGAACCAACTCAACGGCATATAACAATAACAACAACAAGATTAGACAAATACATAGAGATAAAAGCTTGTTAGTTGTTATTAGGAGGTTGGGTTGGGTGAAAATGTTACTGCTGAAGGAGTACTGAGTTTATGTTTTGTTGTTGTTAGTTGTCACTGAGTGAGCTCCGTGTCATGTGACCCTGTGTACAACAGAAGAAGACATTCTCTGGTCTGGCGCCATTTTCATGATTGTTAATATGCTTGAGTCCATTGTGGCCAGATTTCCACATCCGCAGCACTACACAAGTCACCACAGTATGGAATACTGACAATGATGGAAGTTTCTTTTAAGGTGATGAATGACTTGAAACTAGATAGTGGTAATGGTTGCACAACCTGGTAAATATAATTAATGTCACTTCATTGTAAAACAAACAAGTCTGTACTGGAGGAAGTATAGCCAGAATCCTTCTAAGTGAGAATTGCGAGACTTTATTTCATCCTGATAACATGCATTTTGGACATATTATAAGAAGGGACCACTCCCTGGAGAAGAACATCATGCTTGGTAAAGTAGAGGGTCAATGAAAAAGAGGAAGACCCCCAAAAGATGGATTAACATAGTGGCATCAACAATGGGCTCAAACATAGTAACAATTGTGAGAATGGTACAGCTCAGGGCAGTGTTTCATTTTGTTCTGCATGGGGTCTTTATGAGTGTGAATGGACTTGAATATGCTTAACAACAGCATCAACAATTGTGCACTTAAAAATAGTTAAGATGGCAAATGTTTTGTTACATACATTTTATCACAATGAAATTAAGGGGGAAAAGAAGAGAGAGATAAAAGGAGGCAGAATAGGAGCCTGACCTTCTGTTTATTGCAGTCACTGACTCAATGTAGGAATGACCATTCTGCATTTCCGGGCTTGCCCCATTGTCTATATTTTGTCTTGATGGTAATCTTGTTTTCTAGTAATCAAGTATTAAAAGGGCGCTCACACTGCATAGGAGATGACTTTGGTTCTCAGTGGTAACACTCAGCTTAAGAAATGCCTGGGGGAGATGTAGAATGAGAACCTATAAGATTCTCCAGAGAAGAACCCTCATGTCTAACCCTAAGTTCTCTCTGTTTTGTATATACAGTTGGCCCTTGAACATAAGGGTTAGGGTTGCTGAACCCCTGTGCAGTAAAAAAATCTGAGTATAACTTCTGACTTTTTTACTCCCCCCAAATGTAACTATTAATAGCTTACTATTAACAGTTTGTGCTCATGAGAAATCTGTACATGGACCAATAGAGAGTTGTTCAAACAGAACATGGGAACACTAAATGGTTTAAAATTAAGAAAGGTGTGTGACAAGGTTGTATTCTTTCACCATACTTATTCAACCTGTATGCTG
>NW_006408625.1:465717-500807 GCF_000296735.1 Chrysochloris asiatica
GTGACAAGGTTGTATTCTTTCACCATACTTATTCAACCTGTATGCTGAGAAAATCTTCCGAGAAGCTGGGTCATATGAATAAAAACGTGGCATCAGGATTGGAGGAAGGCTCATTAACAACCAGCGATATGCAGATGATACAACCTTGCTTGCTGAAAGTGAAGAGGATTTAAAATATTGATGAAGATCAAAGAGCACAGCCTTTGGTATGGATTGCATCTCAATGTCAAGAAAACAAAAACCCTCACCACTGGACCAATACACTACATTCTTATCAATGGAGAAAAGATTGAAGTTGTCAAGGACTTCATTCTTCTTGGATCAACTATCAACACTCACAGAAACAGCAGTCAAGAAAACAAACGACATATTGTATTAGGCAACTCTGCTGCACAAGACCTTTTTAAAGTGTTGAAGAGCAAAGATGTCAGCTTGAGGACTAAAGTGTGCCTGACCTAAGCCATGGTATTTTCAATAACCTCATATTCATGCAAAAGCTGGACAGTGAATAAGGAAGACTGTGGAAGAATTGATGCTTTTGAGTTATGGTGTTGGAGGAGAATATTGAAAGAGCCATGGGCTGTCAAAATAACAAACAGATCTGTGTTGGAAGAAGTGCAGCCAGAGTGCTCCTTGGAAGCCAGGATGGCCAGACTTCATTTCTCATACTTTGGACATATTATACGGAGGGACCAGTCACTGGAGAAGGACATCATGTTTGGTAAGATGGAGGGTCAGAGAAAAAGAGGAAGATCCCCCAACGAGATGGATTGGGAAAGTGTCCCCATCAATGGGCTCAAGTGTGGCAACAGTAGTGAGACAACAGTACTATTGGACATTGTTTCATTCTGCTCTGCATAAGGTCACTATGAGTCGGTGCCGACTCAATGACACCTAACAACAACAGGATGCATTACTGATAATAAAAATGGTTGATTCACACATATTTTCTGTATGTATTATATACTGCACTCACATAAAAACTACACTTTCAATATGAGATAAAAGTTATTTTGCAAAAAATGCCTAGTTTTTGTACGTGCTGACATAACCAGAAAAACAACTTTATGAATTTTCTTTTTTTTCTTTTTCTTCATATTGGTCCTTATGCTGGATTCGTTTATTTTGAAATGGAGGACAACCATAGCTGCAAATATCAATATCAAGCAATTTACCTTTTTCTTGTCATGTCATGCCTTTTCTCTGCTTCTTGGGAGCACATCCTGCATCACTAGTGACACTTTGCAGGGGTTCGCATGGTGTTTATCAAGGTTTCTGGTATTGCAGTAAACATACTGAAAAATGCGTTTATACAAAACATACAAAATGATGAAGTTTGCACTTAAGAAGTCATTACTCTACACTTTTGTTTTCAGAGACAGTGTGCACGGGAACAGATCACAAGAGATCACTTTTTACTGCAATTTGTTATTTATCAGAGAGATGAACTGCTTAGGTGAAGGTGATCAGCATCACACAGCATTTGTTTCTGTTCTGTTTTATTAATCCATGTTTAAGTGGATTTACACCAATCAAACCTGTTCTGTCCAGTGGTTACCTGTAATCATCCTTCTTTTTCCCTTCATGGAATACATTTTAAATGAATTTACTTTGATCACATGCTTGGAGCAAGAGTCCTGAATATTTTATTTTAATAGTGTTCTATCCTTGACATAATGAATATTGGAACTGCCCTTTGTATTTATAATAAACTTCTAAAATTCCAGAGAAGAACAGTCCTCATAAAGACCAAAGAAGTATTGTTCACAGGGTGACTTAATGAAATCTTCACAGCCACCAGCCATTGCTGCATCACACTCTGACTCCTGGTGGCCCATGTAAGTAAGAGCAGAATTGTGCTCCACAGGATCTTCAGTGGGTCACTTTTCAGAAGTAGATACCCAGATCTGTCTTCTGAGCTGCTTCTAAGTAGACTTGAACCTACAACCTTTTAGTTAGCGGTGAGTGCATAAACCATTTATACCACCTAGGGACGATCTTTATTTTTGTTGTTGTTAAGTGCCCTTGAATTGGTTTTGACTCATAGTGACCTTGTATAGGGTTTCCAAGAAATGGCTGGAGAGTTTGAACTGCCAACTTTGTGGTTCAATCTGACTTTGTGGTTGAGTGCTTATCCTACAGCACCTACCTTTTGCCTGCTGGATGTTACTGGCCAATTGTGTTTGCAAGGAGAGGTGAATACACTTTCTTAAAAGAAGGGCAATGCTTGTAGAAGAGAGGTGAAAGCAGCAATGATTTTAGAGCAAACATTGGATTTAGCTGTATCAATCAGATTCCTCCATATTTCTGGAAAGAATGCTGAAATTTTTGTCTTGTTAGTTTTGGACAAACAGTTCTCAACCAAGATCTACAAATTTATTACTTGTGACCGAAGCCTGGGGACTCAGTGTTTTATCACAAGCTGATACTAGGACCACTTCCTGGGAAATGGACCCTCCTTCCATGAACATCTAGAATGTATGTCTTTTAAGTTTGCCCAGACACTCTTAGAGCCTAAATTATTTTGTTCAAGAAAGTGAATAATAACCTCAGTTCTCTCATAGTATTGTGTGTGTGTGTGTGTGTGTGTGTGTGTGTGTGTGTGTGTGTTTGAGTTTAATCTAAAGGTACAGTTCAGGCTGCTTAATTCACAGGTGTGGGCAAGGGTGGACGACCCAATGAACAAAGTAAACCCTGGCTTACTCATGCAGGGGTGGATGACCCAATGAACAAAGTAAACCCTGGCTTACTCATGCTTGCTAATTATTTGCAGTGAACAGTTTCACAGGTAGTGAGTCCTGGTGAGGTGCTGTGGAATAATGTGTCAGACTGCAAAGTCATTTGAACTGCAAGATCAGTGGTTCAAGCTCACCAGCTGCTCCTTGGAAACCCTATACAAGGTCATTATGGGTCAGAATAGACTTGACGACACTCAACAACAACAATAACACAGATTAATAAGCATAAGTAAGCCCTACTTATCTTGCTTACTGGATACTCCATCTGTGTCAGAGATTGTAAATTGGAAAAAAACCCATTGACTTTGTGGGAAGGTGCTATGGAGTTGGAAGGGAGACTGATGCCTAATTGATGAGGACCAATGATCACCAGCCAACACCTCAGACATCACAATCCGTTCATCTTACACAATTCTTATAGAAAAATTAAGGTTGAGCAAACTTTTTGCTCAATGGGTGCCAAGACAGTTGCACCCAGATGAGTTGGAGACAAAAGGAAAGCTTTCCATGGAAATGTTAAATAAGTGAGGTCAAGATCATGCATCATTTCTTAGAAGAATTGTAACAGAAAATGAAAAATGACTTTACCAGAAGAAGTCTAAAGACAAGGCACAATCAAATCAATGGCTCCCAAGAGGTGGAAGTGGTCCAGTCAGAGCAAAGGTCATGGCAACAGTTTTTTTGAAATGTTCAAAGCAATTTGCTGGTTGAATTTTTTGGAGAGCTAAGGAACAATAATATTTGGAATCTTTGATGTGGTAAAAAAATGAGAAATTGTTCACTACAGATTAGTAAGTAAGCACAAGTAAGTCAGTCCTTTGCTTGAGCATTGGGTCATTTGACAGTGGGTGTGGGTGGTGAGAGATGATGTCTGGTGAGGGTAGAAGACACGTTGAGAACCACAGGGAGGCAACACGAGAGATGTAATTTGTTCCAGTGAGCCTGCCTCCCTTCAGCTGTTGCGGGTAAGGTGACAGCCCAGCTGTCTCCAGGTTCTGGTTTCTTTCTTCTGACTCCTGTAAAGCAAGACGGGGAGGAGATAAGAATAACTCACACTTCAAGTACAGATGTACATGCACGGGTGGAGATACACAACGTACAAAAAGGATGAAGATTGCACCTAAGAGGCCTTTACTCTCCACGTTGGTTAACAGGAACAGTGCATATATAAGAGGAGCCGACTGGACAGCTTTTTGCCCCGCCCCTGCACTGAGACTCACTTGCTTGTTATGACTCATTTGCTCTGCTGGTGTTGGTGGGAGAGATTTCTCTGCCTAACTTATGGGGTGGTTGTGAAAAGTCATTGAAGATATGTTTGTAAATCTCATTAGTATATAAGGAGCCCTGGTAGCGTAGTGGGTTACAGATGTGCTGCTAACCAAAAGGTCAGCAATTCGAATCTACCAGCTGCTCTGAGGGGAAAGATGAAGCTTTCTGCTCCTGTGAAGATTTACAAGTCTTGGAAACTCACTCAACAGCATACAACCACCACCATTAGTATGTTTACGTTATCATTGTTAAGTGCTGTGGAGTTGTTTCTGACTCATAGCGACCCTGGATAGGGTTTCTAAGTATTGGTTAGTGAGTTTGAATCACCGACCTGTGGTTAGCAGTCTAGTGCTTATCCTACAGTGCCACACCAGGACCTCATCAGTATATATGGTGGTGGTGGTTCTTATACGCCATGGAATCAGTTCCAACTCATAGCAACCTTAACGGGCAGAGTTGAACTGGCCCATAGGGCTTCTGAGGTTGTAAATCTTTACAGAAAACACCCTCATTTTTCTCCTGCAAAGCTGTTGGTGGATTCAAACCACTGACTTTTCAGTTAGCAGCTTAAAGCTTAATCCTCTGAATTACCAAGACCTCCTTAGATAGAAATATAAAATAAGAATAAAAAAATATAAACTTTATTTTTCAACATAAGTGCCATTGAGGTCGAGACACTTTTATAAGATATGATACTAGCCATTCAGTCCATCCTCATTAAGGAAGAACGGAAGGTTCCTGGAATTTAACCATGTCAGTGCCGTTGTTTTACATTTTACACTAACTGAAGGGAAATGGATACTCTTCAGGGATTTTTTAAAGGTTAGGAAGCAAAAGGAAATCCTAAGGAGTCAAACCAGGATGGTAAGGTGGATGCCTAATGATTTTTCATTGGAACTCTCACCCAATTGCCCTTGTTCAATGAGAGGAAAGAGCAGGAGCAGCATCATGGTGGAGAACGCCTCTCTGGTGAAGCGTTCCTGGGTGTTTTTCCTGCTTAAGCTTTTTGATAATATTCTCCCTCCAAAAATCTCACAGAAAAGTTCTCCAGAAAATGAATAAGCAAAATGCTTCAATTATCCCAAGAAACTATTGCCACAGCCTTTGCTCTTGACTAGCCCACCTTTCCTCTGACTGGACCCTTCCACCTCTTGGGAGCCATTGTTTTAGACTTGTCTTTAGACTTCTGGTAAAGTCATTTTTCATTTTCTGTTATAATTCTTCTAAGAAATTATGCACGATCTTGACCCCACTTGTTTAGCATTTCCATGGAAATTTCTGTTCTTGTCTACAACTCATCTGGATGAAACTAATTTTTCGATAGGAATTGTGTAAGATGAACTGATTGAGATGTCTGTGGTGTTGGCTGTTAATCATCGGTCCTCTTCAATTGGGGCATGAACAAGTTTAATTGTGTCCTTGCAGATGATGTGGATGGTCTGCTGTGGGCTTCATCTTCAACATTGTCTCATCCCTTCTTAAAATTATTGATCTATTTGTAAATTGCATAGTTTTTGGAGTCATTGTCCACATCAACTTTTTGTAAAGCATCAAGGATTTCACCATTCTTCTACTCAAGTTTCACCATAAATTTGATGTTTGTTCTTGCTTCAGTTTTAGCAGAATTCATGTTGCTCTGAAAAGGGCTTTAGTCAAGCTGATAATTTATCCTTCTGAATGCCATAAACAAAGTTAGTATAAGGTTATTTTAGTGTAAAAACTTTTTAAAATCCATGCATTGTTTTTTCATAATATAAACTTTCCATGAACTTTCTGAAGACCCCTCATTTATGTATGTGTGTACACATGATATTCTGCACACACACACACACACACACACAGGTGTGACACTGTGGGATGAAGCACTGGACAGCAAGGTCAGTTTGAACCACAAGGTCAGTAGTTCAAACGCATCAGTCACTCTTTGGAAACCCTATACAGGGTCGCTGTTAGAACCAACTTGATGGCACTCCACAACAACAATGTATAGATATGGAGTCCTCGTGTGGCACTGTAGGATAAGCACTGGACTGTGAACCACAAGACTGGTAGTTCAAAGCCACCAGCTGCTCATTGAAAACCGTATATAGTGTTGCTATGAGTCACATTTAACAACAGTTAATGACAACAACAACATACATATATGTGACTTATTCTCACCAGCTCCTAGTCATTACTTTATATGAAATGTGTCAATAATGGAGGAGTAAGATAGGAGTAAAACATTTGATTTGTGAGTCGATACATCAAGTTATACATATTATAACTTTATATATAATATAAAGGTGTACTGGCAGCATAGTGGTTATGAGTTGGGCTACTAATCTCCAGGTCAACAGTTCAAAACTACCAGCTATTCTATGGGAGAAAGATGAGGCCTTCTGTTCCCGTGAAGATTTACAGCCTCAGAAACCCTATACAGGGTCACTATGAGTTGGAATCCAGTCTTCCACAGCACAAAACCATTAACCACCATATATAATATACCTACTAGAGTACTGGTGGGGTGCTGTGGGTTAATGCACTGGACTGCAAAGTTGGTTTGAACCCCAAGGTCAGAAGTCCAAGTTCAGCAGCCTCTCCTCTGACACCCTCTACAGGATTGCTATAGGTTGGAACTGAATCAATGACACTTAACAACAAAAACCATATATACCTATGTGGAGTCCTGGTGTAGCACTGTGGGTTAATGTACTGAACCACAAAGTCAGTGGTTCTAGCTCACTATCCTCTCCTTGGAAACCCTGTACAGGGCTGCTGTGAGTCAGAACTGATTTGACAGCACTTAACAACAACAACAACAATAATATATATAAAGTTCCCTTTATACCTTTTTTTTCATTTTACTGTATCAATAAGCTAATCAAATCTCTCTCTCTTTGGCATGGAAAGAAATAATTAAATAAAACATAATATAAGGAGTCCTGATATGGTGCTATAGGATAAGTACTATCTATCTATCTATCTATCTATCTATCTATCTATCTATCTATCTATCTATCTATCTATAGTGTGTGTGTGTGTGTACATATATTGTATATATATTATATACATACAATAAAGAGAGAGCCTACATGGTACAAATGGTTTGTAATCAAAAGTTAATCAAAAAGTTGTCAGTTCGAACCTACCTAGTTGCTTATTTAAAGACCTGACAATGATTCCCTAAAGCTTACAGCCAAGAAAACCCTAGGTAGCAGTTTTACTCTGTAACCCATGGGGATCTGAGTGGTGTAAACGGTTAATGCATTTCCTACTAACTCAAAGGTGGGAGGTTTGAATCCACCTAGAGGCACCTTGGAAGAAAGGCCTGGCAATCAACTAGTCACTGAAAATGTTACCAAGCATAGTTCTACTCTGACACAACTGATTGCCATTAGCTGGACTTGAGTCAATGACAACTGGTTGGTTAGTTAAAATAATTTTTTTTGGTGTGTATCAGCTCATATATGTATAAATATTTGTATGTCTATGTTGTTGTTGCTGCTGTTGTTAAGTGCTGTCATGTTGGTTCCAACTCATAGCCACCCATGATAGCGTTTTCTAGAAGCGGCTGGTAAGTTTGAATCTCTGACCTGTGGCTTATCCTATGGCGCCATATCAGGACTCCAAGTCTATGTAGAGCTATGAATTATTCTAACTGGCTCCTAGTCATTACTTTATATGAAATGTGTCAATAATGAAAAATTTGATTTATGGTTCAAATTTCAAAAGAATCATAGGAGGGAATAGGCAATATTTGTGGGGTCTAATTTACACCCTCGGAAACCCTGTACAGGGTCGCTATGGGTCGGAACCGACTCGACGGCACTTAACAACAACAACAACATAAACATTGGTAGCATAGTGGTTAAGAGTCAGGCTGCTAATCTCAAGGTCAGCAGTTTGAAACTACCAGCTGTCCCACGGGAGAAAGATGAGGCTTTCTGATTCCATAAGGATTTACAGCCTTGGAAACCCTATACAGGGTAGCTATGAGTCAGAACTGACTCCACGACACATAACCACTAACCACAAATGGTATTATTTGTTTTTCAAAATTGATCCCTTGACATCTAATTTTTTAAAGAAAAAATATTTCCCTAATGAAAAAATATGCTAAGTCAGTTGGAAACATCAAAAGGAGCAAATGACTGTGTCCTGTCTTCCTTCCCTCTTCCTACCCCCCAGAAAGATTCTAGAATGAGCCAAAGAAGTATTCATTTTTCTCCCTAAATAAAATTTCTTCTTCTTTATCTTTCCCTGACTTTTAAATTTTCCAGTTCGAATTGAACTTTTAGTGGCAGCCAGCTTCCATAAAGGTTTATAGCTTGGGAGCTCTCTGGGGTAGTTCTACTTTGCCCTGTAGGGATGAATAGATCTACTTGAGGGCAATGAGTGGCCTGGGTTGGGCAGTGAAGAACCACAAGGTGTCACTATTGTCCTGGTTGGGTGGGGGCAGGGCATTGGGTTCACCCTAACATGGGCTTCTTCAAGCCAGGCCTGTGGTTCAGAATCCAGCTAGGCTTCTGGACAGAGAAGGTGGCTCTTTGTAAACAAGGCCAATGTCTTCAGTCAGGTTATTGGACATAAGCCAGAGATCTGGGTTCCTCTCCCTGGGTCAGTGTCTGGGACCAACGCAAAGTTGATGCTGAACTGTGGTGGAGGCACACTGAGCAGTTCAATTGAGGGAAAATCTTCCAAACTTGAGTGTTAGCCCAGAAAAGAAAAAAAACAAACAAACAATCCCGCAACCTCTCCTCTATTGTTAAGTGCCATCTAGTTGGTTTCGACTCATAGCAACCCTATGAAGGGTATCTGAAGAGCAGGATTTGAACTGCTGACCTTGTGGTTCACAGTCCAGTGTTGATCATACAGTGCCACAAACTCTACTCTGCTTACCATTTATTGTTGTTAAGTGCTGTCAACTCAGTTCCAACTCAGAGCCATCCTGAATAGGGTTTCTGAGGAGTAGCTAGTGGATTTGAACAGCCCACCTTGTGGTTAGCAACCCAATACTTATCCTACAGTGCTGCATCAGGACTACTTACATTACATTTTATTTATCTCTTTCTATGCCAAAGAGAGATTTGATTAGCTTATTGAGACAGTAAAATGAAAATGAAGTATAAAGGGAGCTTGTGATGAGTGGAAGGAAAATAAAGGTAATGACCTCATCAAAAGTGCAGCATTTAGGAGTTGGCTAGGGGCAGGCAAGGGGCAGAGGCCATTGGAGCAGCAAGTCCAGGCGGCTTGTGCAGCATTCGGGTCCGGCAGGTTGCAGCTACTGCGGTACTGGAAGCAGCAGTTAGAGGCTGTTTGGAGGATGGTGCAGGAGTGCAAAAAGGACATCTTGGCGGCCATTGGCACTGACCTGTGCAAGAGTGAACTCAATGCATACAATCAGGAAGTTATTAGTGTCCTTGGAGAAATGGATCATGTGTTGGAGAAGCTTCCTCAATGGGTTACTCTTAAACCAGCTGAGAAGAACTTGGTCACAGTGCTGGATGAGGCTTGTATTTATTTATTCAGAGCCCCTGGGAGTTGTCCTGATTATGGGAGCTTGGAACTACCCCTTTGTTCTCACCATCCAGCCACTGATAGGAGCCATTGCTGCAGGAAATGCTGTGATTACCAAGCCTTCTCAACTAAGTGAAAATACAGTGAAGATCTTAGCCAAGCTCCTCCCTCAGTACTTAGACCAGAGCCTATATAATGTTATTAATGGTGGTGTTAAGGAAACCACAGCACTTCTGAAGCAGAGATTTGACCACATTCTTTATACAGGAAATACTGCAGTTGGAAAAATTGGTATGGAAGCTGCTGCCAAGCATCTAATACCTGTGACTCTTGACCTGGGAGGGAAGAGTCCACGTTACATTGATAAAGATTAGGACTTGGACATTGCTTGCAGACACATAACCTGGGGGAAGTATATGAACTGTGATCAAACCTACATTGCTCCAAACTACATTCTATGAGAACCATCCCTTCAGAATCAAATTGTTCAGAAGATTAAGGAAAATGTGAAGGAATTTTATGGAGAAAATGTACAAGAGTCTCCTGCTTATGAAAGGATCGTCAATCTTTGTCATTTTAAGAGGATAATGAATTTGCTTGAAGGCCTAAAGTTTGCTTATGGTGGTGAGGCTGATGAGGCCACATGCTGCATAGCCCCAACAATCCTTACTGATGCCAATCCTGAATCCAAGGTGAAGCAAGAAGAAGTTTTTGGACCAAGTCTTCCAATAGTGCTTTTGAAAAATGCAGATGAAGCCATAAAATTCATAAATGACCATGAAAAGCCCCTGGTTTTTTAGAAAATTTCTCATAATGGTAAGTTGATCAAATGAATGATTGATAAAACATTCAATGAGGGTGTAACAGGCAGTGATGCTATCATGTATTTCACATTCAAGTCTCTGCCATTTTGAGGAGTGGGCTCGAGTGGGATAGGAGTTTATCATGGAGAACATAGTTGTCATACTTTTTTGCATCAGCATTCCTGTTTGTTAAAAAGCTTAAAGAGAGAAGGTGCTAAGAGACTTTGGAACTTCCCAACAGCCAGTCAAAAGTAGAATGGGTAAAGTTTTTCATTTTGAAACAGTTCAACAAAGGAAAACTCAGTCTCCTGTTTCTGGTTTTGCTGGGTGTTGTAGCAGCTGTTCTTGTCAAGATACTACTGAAGAATGAAGACTGAATGGCTTACTATCCTCTGCTGAATAATTCTTTCTATTCAATGGTTAATGAACAAATAATTTTGAAATTCTACTTAAGAGAGCAAGAAAAAAAATGTGCAATGCTCTGTGATTAAACCTAAAATTATTTTGTCTTAAAAAAAATGCAAGATTTACCTAACGACAAAGTTCAGAAGGGTTAGGAAGGGAGGAAGAATGGAAATAAGAACACAGGGAGGAAGTGGGATGAGTGATGTTACATTGTGGGGATTACAATCCATGATATGAAACAAAATATGTATGAATCCTTGAATGGAAAACTGATTTTCTCTGTAAAGCTTCACTCAATTCACAATAAAAAAGTTTTTTAAAAAATGAAGGTAAGGTGAAGACTCAGTGCTCTTAGCTGACAAGTTTGTAACTTTGGAGGTGTCTTTGTTCACAAGCTCTTCATCTGGAACTTGCCATTGTATTTTATCTCTGTGGATTCCACAGATGTTTGCAGAGCTGGTGAGCTCACAAAGGCCTTCAACTCCATCCTCAGGCCCTCTCTCTTTCCTGACTGTTGGAAAACATCCAGTAATAATTGGAATGTAGAATGTATAAAATATGAATCTAGAAAAATTGGAACTCATCAGAGATGAAATGGAACTTATAAAGATCACTATCCTAAGCATTAGACTGATATTTGCCATTTAAAATCAGACAATCATAAGGTTTATTATGCCTGGAATGATGAATTAAAGAGAAATGGTATCACATTCATCATCAAAGAGAGCATTTCAAGATCCATCTAGAAGTACAATGCTGTCTGTAAAAGGATACTATTCATATGCCTATAAGGTGGACCAGTTAATACAACTATTATTCAAATGTACACACCAAAAACTAAAGCCAATGATGATGAAACTGAAGAATTTTGCCAATTTCTTCAGTCTGAAATTGATAAAACAGAATAAAGATGCATTAATCATTACTGGTGATTGGAATGTGAAAGTTGAAAACAAAGAAGAAAGGTCCTTAGTTGGAAATGATGGCCTTGATGATAGGAACAATGATGGAGATCACATCTTTGCAAGACCAAACACATACTCATTGTAAATACCTTTTTCCAACAACATAAAAGACAACTATACACATGAACTGTACCAGATGGAATACCTACCCACTGTCATTAAGTCAGCTCATGCTCACAATGACACTGATGTAGTTTAGGAGGCTGAACAGTACAGGAGCAGAAAGCTTCACCTTTCTCCCACAGAGCAGCTGGTAAGTTTGAACTTCTGACCTTGTGGTTAGCTGTACAGTGCTTATCCTACAGTACCACCATGGCTCCCAAATTGACTACATCTGTGGGAAGAGGTGATCGAGAGACTCAATATCATTAGCTCCAACAAGGCCAGGGTCCGACTGTAGAACAAATCATCAATTGCTCATAGAGCAAGCTCAGGTTGATATTGTTGTTGCTAAGTGCCATCAAGTAGGTTCTGGCTCATAGCGACCCTATAAAAGGTTTCTGAGGAGTGGCTGGTGGATTTTAACTGCAGACCTTGCGGTTCAAACCAACATTGCATTTGAGTGCTTATCCTACAGTGCCACTGAAGAAAATTAAAACAAGTTCATAATAATCAAAATAAAACCCCCTGAATTTAGAGACTATCTCAAAACAGATTTGACATATCTAATGACTGAACACTAATGACCAAAGACCAGACAGACCCACATTTGTGGGGTGACATCAAAACATCATATATGATGTACAAAAGGAAGTAAAGAAAAGATGAAAATGGATGTCAGAGGAGACTCTAAAACTTGCTTTTGAACATCGAGATGCTAAAAGAACTGGAAGAAATGATTAAATAAAAGAGCAGGACAGAATATTTCCAAGGGCGGCAGCTCAAGTATTATAATGTAATGTGCTTAGATTTGCCTTCAGAAAACCAAAAAGGAAGAAAACATTCAGCATTTCTCAAGCTGAAAAAAAAACTGAAGAAAAATATCAAGCATTGAGTTGCAAGATTGAAGGAGTCTATGGGTAGAAAAAAAAAAAAAAAGAAAGAAAGAAAACAAGAAGAAGAAGACCACTGCTTTCATTCTTCAGTATGGATTGCATCTCAATATAAAGAAAATGAAAATCTTCACCACTGGACCAGTAAATAACATCATGATAAATGGAGAAAAGCTTCATTTTGTTTTGATCCACCATCAACAGTCATGGAAGCAGCAGTTAAGAAATCAAATGTTGTATTCCATTAGGAAAATCTATTGCAAAAGACCTCTTTAATGTGTTAACGAGCAAAGAAGTCACCTTGGGGATTAAAGAGTTTCTGACTCAAGACATGGTATTGTCAATTGCCTCATATACATGTGAGAGTTGAACAATGCATAAAGACCAGAGAAGAATCAATGTATTTGAATTATTGTGTTGGCAAAGAATATTGAAAGTAACTTGGACTGTCAGAAGAAAAAAAGGAATCGATCTTGGGAGAAGTACAGAATGGTGAGACTTTGTTTACTGTCAGGAAGGACCAGCCCCTGGAGAAGGACATCATGCTTGGATAAGTGAAGGGTCACCAAAAAAAAAAAAAGAGGAAGACCCCCCAAAGAGATGAATTGACACAGTGGCAGCAGCAATGGGATCAAACATAATAACAATCGTGAGGATGGTACAGGACTGGGCAGTGTTTCATTCTATTGTGCATTAGGTTGCTATGAGTCAGAACTGACTCGATGACACCTAACAACAATAACATGGACAAACTATTGAATGATGCAAGAAACATCAAGATAAGATGGAAGAAATAAACATAGACCCTGTACCAAAAAGAATTAGTAAACATTTAACCATTTCAGGCAGTAGTATATAAAGAACTAATGATATTGAAGGAACAAGCCCAAGCTGCACAGAAGGCATTGGCAAAAAACAAGGATTTAGAAACTGATGGAATAACAATTGAGTTGTTTCAACCAATGGGTTGAGTGCTGGCGGTACTTATTCATCTATGCCAAGAAATTTGAAAGATGCTAACTTCCCAACTGACTGGAAGAGATCCATACTCCTGTCCATTCCAAAGAAAGCTGTCCCAGCAGAATGCAGAAAGTATAAACAACATCATTAATGTTGTTGTTGTTAAGTGCTGTGGAGTCGATTATCACAAACAAATAAAATTTTGCTGAAGATAGTTTAAAAATGGTTGTGACAGGAAACTGCCAGAAATTCAAGTCGGATTCAGAAAAGGAGAGGGAACGAGGGATAGCATTGCTGGTACCAGAGGGAGCTTGGCCAAATGCAGAGAAAACCAGAACATTGTTTATTTGTCCTTTGTTGCCTATGCAAAAACATTCAACTGTGTGGATCATCACAAGCTATGGATAACATTGCGAAGAATGTATGTTCCAGAACTCTTAACTGTGCTAACGCAGAATCTGTACCAAGAGGCAATTAGTTGTTCAAAGAGAACAAAAGGATTCAGCATTGTTTAAATTGCAGTAAAAAAAAAAAAGGTGTGCATCAGTATTGTCTCCTTTCACCATACTTACTCAATCTATATGTTGACCAAATAATTTGAGAAGCAGGATAATATGAAGATAAATTTGGCATCAGGATTAGAGGAAAACTGATGAACAACCTATGCTGTATAACTAACACAACCTTGCTTGCTGAAAGTGACAATAACTTTGAAAATTTACTGGTGATGACTAAAAACCACAGCCTCCAAAATAGATTACACCTCAACATAAAGACAGCAAAACACTTCACAACTGAGTCAGTGAGGAATATCACGATACATGGAGAAAAGCCTGAAGTTGTCAAGGATTTCATTTTACTTGGATTCACAGTTTATGCCCATGGAAGCAGCAGTCAAGACATTAAACAACATACTGCATTGGGAAAAAAATCTTCTGAAAAAGAAAAAAAAGGATTTCTTTAAGTGTTAGGAAGAAAAGATGTCCATTTGAGGACTAAAGTGAGCCTGACCTAGACCATGATGGTGTTTTCGGTCTCTGGTAGTGTAATGGTTATGACTTGGGTTGCCAGCCGCAAGGTCAGTAGTTTGAAACTAACAGCTGTTCTGTGGGAGAAAGATGAGGCTTTCTGCTCCTGTAAGGATTTACAGCCTCGGAAACCCTGCACAGGGTCGCTATGAGTCAGAACCGACTCCACGGCACATAACAACAACAACAAATATGTGTGGGGAAACTGAACAATGAATAAGAAAGATCAGAGAAGAATCGATGCATTTGAATTACAGTTTTGAAGAAAAATATTGAATACACCATGGACTGTCAAAAGAACAAATCTGTTTGGTAAGAAGTATGGTCTAATTGCTCCTTGGAAGCAATGATGACAAAACTTCATCTTTTTGTACTTTGGACACATTGTCAGGAGGGACCAGTTCCTGGAGAAGGACATCATGCTTGGTAAAGTAGAAGGTCAGTGAAAGAGAGGAATACACTCAAGGAGACAGATTGACACAGTGGCTACAATAATGAGGTCAAACATCGGCATGACTATGTGAAAATGGTACAGGACCAGTGTTTCGTTCTGTTGTACATGGGCCCTCAGAGTCAGAACTGACTCCACGGCACCTAACAACAGCAACATACATGGAGTGGCCAGGAGTTGAAATTGACATAACAGCAACTGGCAATTATTTTTCCTTAAGTGACCAGAGCTTTTGTTCCAGCATTAGGTATTCAGATTACCAGCAACTGTTTGAGACACACCTCTAGGTCAATTTTGTTTCTTTCTCACACATATTCCCTAAATGGTCCATGAAACAGTAGCTTTGTATGTTAATAGATGCATGTATGTGTGGAGGACGATATGGTCAAAGATGTTTGGAGAAAAAAAATGGATTAAATGAAGTTACATATTTCTTTAAAGCAAGACTTCTTAGAGAGAGCCTTTAACATTTTAGTGAAAGAGTCAGCAAATTTCAGCCAACAGGCCACATCCAACACCACTTGTTTTTGTAAATAAAGTTTTAATGGAATGCAGTCATGCCATTCATTTACAGATTCTCTAGGCTGTTTTTTTTTGTTACAAGGGAAGAATAACCGATGACTGTTTTTCTGTTATAATGGTAGAAATATATCATCTTGGTGTGGCGCTGTAAGGTAAGCACTTGACCACAAGGTAGGTTTGAACTACAAGGTCAGCCAGTGGTTCAAACTCACCAGTCACTCCTAGGAAACCCTATACAGGGTTGCTATGAGTCAGGACTGATTTGACAGCGCTTAAAACAATAGTCAGAGATCATACAGCAGTAAAGCTGAACATAATTACTATCTACCCTTTTATAGAAAATGTTTGCCAACCCCTGCTCTTGTGTCAGGAATCCCTGGGTTACACAATGGCTAAGCACTTGACTATGAACTGAAAGGCTGGTGGCTCAAACCTACCCAGAGGTGCCCTGAGAGAAAGGTTCCTCGAAAATTCTGTGGAGCAGTTCTACTCTGCACACATGGGATCTCCATGAGTCAGAATTGAATGGGCAGCAATGGGTTTGTTTTGGGTTCCTGTTTGTCCCACAGGAAAATACCCAAGGTTTTTTACTTGTTTTTTACTTGTTCTCTTTTGTCTTAGACAACCTATTAACATCTTAAAAGTCACAAGTTTCTTGGAAAAGGTCACTCTAGGGTCAGAAAGCCTCAACCCTCATCTCAGACCGCCATTGTCAAACTCAGACTCATTTCTAGTTGTCTAGCAGCCAGTGTCCCAATTTCTTTATGACTGAGAGTTTCTGTCCTGCTTTCATGCCAGCTCCTCAGCCTCAGGGTTTACCTTCCTTGTTGCTCTGTATCCAAGTGTCTCCCTATTCTCTGTCAGAGTCCCCCATGGTAGCTTACACAGTTACCAGAATTGCCCACATGGACTGCCAGCCTGTGGCCCCACTTCACAATGGCAGAAGGGCCACGAGGCTTGGTCAAGAGCAACCAGGAAACAGACTGTCCTTGAAATTCTCCAATTCCAAAGCTACCCAGCAGATTGTATATGGAGACAGGGGGAGGTCAGCTTCCCACCTTCGGGAAGGACCATTTCTACCCCTGAGCAACTTGAGGTGTGCAAATAGCTCAGGGAAGGATCATTTAAAATCCCTTTAAAGCCTGATTTGTAAATAATCTAAGACTGAAGACAGAGCAAGTTAAATATTTATTTGAAGATTATGTCTCTAAGGAGGGATTGTTGAAAATTAGTGAGTGCTTTACCATCTTTGCTGTACTCCCCGCCCCTGCTGGAGGGCATATTATTTTTACGGCTGGGTTTGACAGCCAGGACAAGCCTCTGTAGATTTAGTGGTTGTTTGTAGTGGCATTTATGTGTTTGAATGAGCTAGGCAAACAAGAGGGAGGGAGGTGAGGGCCGTAATTAACTCTTCGAGTCTCCTCGAATGAAAACACTTCCACAGGGTAAAAGAACCATTCACAGGTTAAAAAAAAAAAAAAATCTCTGCAGAAATCCTTCCCTTAACACCACTGGTTTGGAAAGCACAGTAAACCAGCATCCAGGTCTTGTAGACTTGGCTCTTCATAGTGAAATGCACGTGTCTTGGTGGAACATGTATGTGGCTAGAACTTTCTGTCATCAGAAAACCATCAGTCTAGCCTGTTCTTGGGGTAACATGCTTACTTACCCACCAGATTTTTCTCATCCCCCTGATAGGTAGCCCTCAGACACTGCGGTAGGCCCCTGGGCATATCCATGAAGTTCACAAGCCAGCCTGCTTTCTGAGGTGTACACAGAAAAATATTGGAAAAGTTGCTATTTTTTTCCTTTAACAAAAATGAATAGGTCTATCCTGGTGTGGCACTGTGGGTTAATGTGCTGGACTGCAAAGTCAGTTTGAACCACAAGGTCGGCGGTTCAAGTTCACCAGCTGCTCCTCGCTATGGGTTGGAACTGATTAGATGGCACTTAACAACATAGTAAAAATCAAGTTAGAGCGAAAATACCACCAAAAAACCTGGCTCATTCACATAAAGACCTGCACCCAAATGTTTATAGCAGCTTTTTCCATAATTGCCCTCAAACTGAAAGCAACAGAGATGTCACTCAAAAAGTGAATGGATAAACAAACTTTGGTTATTATTGTTAAGTGCTGTTGAGTCAATTCAGACTCATAGCAAGCCTGTTTCAGGTTCCCAAGGCAGCATAGATTTGTGGGACCAGAAAACCTCTTCTTTCTCCTTTGAAGCAGCTGGTGGGCACGAACCACCGATCTTGTGGTGCACAATCCAGTGCATATCCTACAGCGCCACCACGGGGATTTATTCAGCAATAAAATAAATGAACTGTCAAGTTATGGAAAGAAATGGAGAAAGCTTAAATGCATATGGCCTAGTGAAGTGAACCGGTTTGATGAATTTATCTACTGTATGATTCCAACTATGTAACATTTTGGAAAAGGAGAAGAGATTTGTGGTTGCTAGGGAGAGTGCAGAAGGGGAGGAATGAATAGGTGGAGCCCAAGACATTTTAAGGGCAGTGGAACTGTTTTGTGTGATACTGCAAAACACAGATACCTGTGGGACAAGCTTTAATAAGCACACTGATGAATTACAGACTTTTCAAGCAAGAACCATGTAAGAGAAAGGCCACATACCAATATTTCATAGTCCTGGATGTCGTGTAGTTCAGTGACCACCCATTTGCTTCTCTCTTTGTTAGCTGTCGTAGAACTGGCCTTGACTTATGCAAGCCATTGGGCTTCATAAGGTTCTCACTGGAAATTTTTGCAAGTAGATCACCAGGCCTTTCTTCCTACTCCGTCTTAGTCTGGAAGCTCCACTGAAACCTGTCCATCATGGGTGACCCTACTGCCTATTTGAAATCATGGAAACTTGGCTTCCAACATCACAGTAACATTCAAGCCACCACTTGAAGTACAAGCCACTGATAGATGGGTGGTGGATCTCTTGTTGTTGTTGTTAAGTGCCGTCAAGTTGGTTCCGACCCACAGCGACCCTGAACAGGGTTTCCGAGGCTGTAAATCTTTACGGGAGCAGAAAGCCTCATCTTTCTCCTGCAGAGCAGCTGGTAGTTTCGAATTGCTGACCTTGCGGTTCGCAGCCCGATTTGTAACCACTACACTACCAGAGCTCCTTTAAGGATGCCCCAAACTGAACGGACTGCAGGTTAAAGTGCTGGACCACAACTTTGATTTGAACCTTAAGGTCGGTTGTTCAAGCTTACCAATTGCTCCTTGGAACCCTAGACTGGATCGCTGAGTCAGAACCGACTTGAGGGCACTTAACAACAACCATCTTCCTGTCAGTGTTTCTGATTTAGCATTGTTTCTGATTATTCAAGCTAAGGTCTGCAATGTTTTCAAATTCACTCCTTCACGTGAATCACCAGCCCCAGGTGTATCAAGATCCATACCTTTGTATGCATTCCCATCCACCTCATGCTACTCTAGCTTGTTAGCACTTTCTTGTTGGTCTCTGGCCTCTGGTCTCTCCCCACTCAGTGCAGACAGTGGCTCCTAGACTGACATTAGTCAGACCCCAGCCTGTCTCTCCACCACTGGCAAAATGAAAGGCATCATGGCCAATGAGATCGTTTACCATCTCACTCACCTGCACAGTCTCTTTCAGGCAAGTGGGACTGCTCACCATTTCTCAATTATGCCCACTGCTCCCCCTTCTTAAAAAATCCTTTCTTCTTATTTCTACCTATCTTCAAGGCTTGGTTTAATGCCAGCTCCATCCTAAAGCCTTTCCTAATCCTCCTATCTGGAACTAATCTCTCCTTCCTCAAAGCTCTCCTGGGTTTCTTCCACAACTTGGTCTCATCACATTCTATCTGGTAGGGTAGTAATAAGGCTTATGTAACCCTCAAACAGGAAGTTTTTTAGATGAAGGTGCTTGTTCATGTTTATAGCTTTTATCATGTTGGATAATTCATGTTTATAGCTTTTATCATGTTGGATAATTCAATGGAGATTGGTTAAAACCATGTTACTGCCACTCACTTAATACGAGTCCCATTTGACTGTGTTTTAAAGCTCCATTTTCATATCTATGGAGCTATCTTTCTGTCATCTTTCTGCTTCTCTTTTTTCTTGATGAATTACATTGCTCTTTTTTCTTTAAAACGTACTTGCTTCCCTTTTCTGACTCAGCCTTCTAAACATAATCAACAGATGGTGTTGCTCATTGCTGTTGAGTTGGTCCCGTGACAATGGAACCAAACAGTGCCCAGTCCTGTGCCAGTCCTGGTGTGGCGCTGTAGGATAAGTACTTAGTACTACTAAGCACAAGGTTGGCGGTTCAAACCCACCAGCTACTCCTTGGAAACCCTATAGAGGGGTCACTATGAATCAGAACCGGCTCCATGGCACTTAACAACAACGTTATGCCATCCTCGAGATTATTTGGGGACCAGACAGTTGTGACCCTTTGGATTTTCAATGGCCAATTTTGGGAAGTAGATTGCCAAACCTTTCTTCATAGTCCTTTTTAGACTGGAAACGCCAGTGAAACTTGTTGAGCATCAGAGTGACACATGCACCTATCCTGGCAGGTGGGTGGTGACTGTGTATGAGGTATGTTGGTGGGGAATCAGACCCAGGTCTCCTGCCTGGAAATTGAGAATTCTGCCAATGAATCACCACCATGCCCCAATTAACAAGTATTAATAACTAATTAAACTAGTTTCCCCATACACATTTCTTATTGAGGAAGTGCTGTCAGAGAAAGCACTGGACCACATGGTCTAGCTGAACCACAAGGTTGGTGATTCAAACCCACCAGCCACTCCTTCAAAGCCCTATCCAGGGTCGCTATCATCAGAACTGATTCAATGGCACTTAAGAACAGCAACAATATCCCTTCAAAAGAGTCCTGGAGTGGCTCTATGGGATCAGCACTGGACTGAAAACCACAAGGTCTGTGGTTCGAACCCATGAGCTGCTTCTTGGAAACCCTGTACAGGATTGCTATGGGTCAAAGCCAACTCGATGGCACTGAACAACAGCAACATCCCTTCAAAGGAGTCCTAGTGTGGCACTGTAGGATAAGCAATGGCTTGCTAACCGCAAGGCTGATGGTTCAGACCATTAATTGTTCCTTGGAGACCCTATACAGGGTTACCATGCGCCAGAATCGATGGCAGTTAACAACTTCCCTTTAGAAGCATGTGTTGAGTTGCAGATTGGACATTTATGATCCATAGGGTTTTCATTGCCTGATTTTGGAAGTAAAAATTGCTAGGCCTTTCTTCCTACTCTAGAAGTTTCATCGAAATATACTTTTCATACATTATTTCACCTAATCCTCTCGAGGAAGGATGCACTTCACTATAGTGAGGTATTCTAAGGCTCATGGAGATTAGGGAATTTTACCAGCATCACAAAACCAGTAAAGCCGGGCCAGGAACAGAATGGCTCCAAAGCCTACATGATACAAGGTAGATTTGCATTACCTTCAAGATGAAGGTGAATGATACATCTGATAGAGAGTGGAAGAAATCTTTCTACTCTCCTTTTCCTAATAACCTGGGGACTTCTCGGCTTGTCTTGGATTACCCTGAATACCAATGAGGTAGCTATCCCATCTCAATTAAAAAAATTTGTTTTTAAACATCATGGAATGTGTTACCTCATACTGTAGCTGCCCCCAGACTTCCAACCCAGGCTGCTTCCTAACAATGAACCCTACCCTCATTCTCAATAATCCTATGACTGTAGTCATTTCTACAGACGTGGAAGAAAGCAGCTTTGGCCTGTCACAAGGTAGATCCTGGCATACGCAATGGTCACAGGCTGTCAAGCAAGTTGCTGAGTTCCTGGCGCAGCCTCCACATCTGGTCTGGACAAGCCAGAGCTATTGGCACATCTCCCCTGACTCCCGCTTCCTGCCAACTTTGTTGACCTTCGGGCACGGTGAAAGGTGTAGCTTTTTGATGAGCTTCCCCCTGCCCCCCAGGACTTTTGTATTCTCTTTCTGTATTTTAGTTTTTCTTTTCAGAGACTCAGCTTCTTCACTCATTACAACAGTCTAATGTATTGAGCTTAGGTGCCTAGAGGTGAGGGATCCATTAGCGCAAATCCTGCTAGTGACAAATAAAAGTGTTGATACTGTAGCCACTTGGTGGTGACTCTCCCTTTTTCATTTTAGATAATCCTTACTGTCTTTTTTTTTTTTTTCTGTCTCAAGTTTCTGTTACTTTATTTTTCCTTAACTCCAATTTCTTTCTGTCTTTCCTTTTGCTCTCCCTTTACTCCTTTTGATATCCCTGGGTAGTACAGTAATGCAAATGATTAACAAGGTTGGAGGTTTGAATCCACCAAGAGGAGCCTCAGAAGAAAGGCATGGATGGCCATCTGCTTCCAAGTCAGCCACTGAATCTACTCTGATACACATGGGGCACAAGGTGGTTCCTTGTGGGTTGGGGGTCAATTCAATAATAACTGATTTTTGTTTGTTTTATTTTTGTCATCTCCTTTTTAAATTTTCTTGTTTTAGAGGCAAAAACCCATAGCTTCTCTGTGTACACTTGTAGGACTCCTTAGTCCTCAGGTTAAAAATTTTCTGAGTCCTCTGGAATCCCTCAAGACTGGCTTCCCACTACCACTACCACCGAGTCTGTTCTGACTTACGGCCACCCTGGAGTCCTGGTGTGGTGCTGCAGGAGAATGCACTGGACTGCAAGGTCAATTTGAGTTGTAAGGTTTGGACTCACCAGCTCTTCCTAGGAAACCCTATACAGGGTTACTATGAATCAGAACGGACTCGGCAGTACTTAACAACAGCACAGCATAGGATTTCTTAGGTTGTAAATCTTTATGTGAGCACACAGCCTCATCTTTCTCCCATGGAGCAGCTGGTGGGTTTGAATCGCTGACCTTGCAGTTAGCAGTCCAGTGCTTATCCTACAGCGCCACCAGGCACACCAATGCATTCCCCACTAGTAGAGCTCCCAGAGGTAAGGAAGCAATCCAGACCAGGTTGGACTGGATTCGGGAGCTTAATTACCACCAGAAAAATTAAAGAAAGGTAATAATTGCTTTTAAACACAGAACAAAAGCCAATCTCACCTCGAAGGTTTGTAAATTTGTATTGAGGGGATGATTACAAGCAGTGCCAGCGCTGCCCTCTTTGTGTTGAATTTGCAAAGGAGAATGCACACGCCCCCATATGCATAATTGGATCCTCATGGTCTCCAGTCTCAGCTTCAATGTGGGGAGCTGGAGGAGTTTATTTATCCTGCGCTCATTCAAAGACAAGCTGAAGGGAACAAGAAAACTCCCACTTTGCGATAGGATTAGATACCATGGAGTATCCCTCCCCTGTCCTCTTTCAAGGATTTTTTTTTTAAGTTCCTAAATCTGCTTGGGAAGAAAAAGTAAATTGCCAGAAGTGAGATTAGTGGGGAATATTGTTCTTAGGACAATAGTGTCTTTGTGGTTTGACTGGTATGAGCTCCCTGCTTCAAAATAACACAGGGGCTGGAGGTGTGTGGGTTCTTAATTGCCTACATCTGACCAACGGGCAGCAAAAGAAGAAGAAGAAAGAAAGAAATCGCATTCAGCCCTGATTTGGTCTGGATCAAGTCCACTCACTAATCAGAGTTTAATGAGGATGCCACTGGCCCTGTTGTATTTGCCAATGCATCCAACGAGGCCCTTGGCCTTCTGTTTGTACGGGGCACTTGCGCCCAGCCACCCCACGAAGCAGGACACCGGCTGAGAAGGAAAAGTCTCTGGGCCTGGAGAAGTTAATTAAGTTTAGGCCCCTGGTATTCCAAGTCACTGGAACCAGTGATGGGAAGCCTCACCCACCCGCACAAAGGAGACCCACACAGAGTCCTGGTGGTGGTAGCCGGGCTTCTGAGCACCCCACTGCCAGCTCTGAACCCCAGAAACTACGTCCTTTCCACTGCACAAACTGAATGGACCTGCGGGACCATGGTCCGGCTCTGATGCTGGAGGCTTCGGAATCACCTGCCCCATCATCTAATGTGACTAACGGGATCCCAGATGCCAGGGTTAAAAAGAGACTCAGAGTTAGAATCAACAGAGAATCAGGAGAAAGGACCGATTTATCTTGGACTTACATCCTCTTTGGTTGTAGAAAATTGTGTTTATCCTATGACAAAATTGAACCTTTTAGGTAAGCAAGTCTTGTCTCTATTTTTTTAAAATATGTGCTTGCTCTAACAAATTTGTGGGATGATAAGTCAGGTGTGACCAGGCAAGAGGCGTCAAGGAGCCTGTTTACTATATTCACAGACCCCAGAGACAAGGAAAAGCAGGGCCCCACAGGGGGCTGCACCTGGACAAGGTGACAACAATCTAGAATTGTAGGAGTGGGTTTATGTCTGGCAAGGGTGCAGAGGGGCTGTCCTAGGATGGGTGCATAGAGGTTCAGGAGTGTATTTTTGTTGTTAAGTGCCTTCGAGTCTGTTCCACTCATAGTGACCCTTTATAGGGTTTCCATGGAGTTTAGGTGTGGCGCTGTGGGTTAATGCACTAGACTGCACAGCTGGTTTGAACTGCAAGGTTGGCTGTTCAACCCTATGCAGGATTGCTATAGGTCGGAGCCAACTTGATGGCACTTAACAACAACAACAACGTAGGGTTTCCAAAGAGTGATTTGTAGGTTTGAACTGCTGACCTTGTGGCTAGCAGTCCAGTGCTTATCCTACAATGACACCCCAGGAATCCTCAGGAGTGTGAGAGCTTGTTAGAGGTGGTGGTTGGAATGGATTTAGTGAGCTGTTCAAGAATGGAAAAAGACCAGACTCCACCTAGGGCCTCAGAACCGTGTGTCAAGACAGCATTTCAAGAAAATGTTATTGCAGTGTTCCGGAATTTGAAAGGAGAAAGGAATGAAGGTCTTTTGTCTCTGAAGACACTGAAGTGTGCTCACACACTTGAAGCACAATTACTGGGGTTCAAGAGGCCTTAGGGTAAGTGGGACTCTCTTTTGCAGCATGTTTATGATGAAGATATGAGAAGACACGTTGTTGTAGTGTGGTAGAGTTGGTTCCGATTCATAGCAACTCTGTATAGGGTTTCTGAGGAGTGAGCGGTTGGTGGTTTTGAACCACTGACCTGTTGTTAGCAGTCTAGTGCTTATCCTACAGTGTCACACAAGGACTCCTGAGAAGACATGTTCTTGTTGTTAAGTGTTGTCAAGTTGGTTCCAACTCAGGGCGGCCCTGCATAGGGTTTCTGAGGAGCAGCTGGTATGTTTGAATCATGTTACTTACAGTTCAAACTGTCCTTGAGGTTGAGTGCTTATCCTACAGCCCCACTCATAGGGCAGTGACAAGAACCCTGGATTTGGAGATGAACAGATTGGGTTCAGGATCTAACTCCTCCTGGATTCCAAGGCCAAGTTTCCCTCTAAGAATAGAATAATACATGTGAGGACAGAGGTCATATGCACAAAACTTATCTAGAGTGTCATCCTCAAGGTCAAGGCCCCACTACACCTTTGATCACACATTTTTTTGTGTGAATTATGTGGTAGTTTACATGGGAGAACATTAGTTTTACATTCATCCTATCGTATACCATTTCATTGCCATGGTTACAATCACCTCCATGCATCATTAACCAACCAAAAGGGTATACCCTGCAAATCTGCCCCCTGGTCATCAGCACTCAGCCCCTCTCCCTGTCTGGGTCTAAAGACCACAGCCACTCCATCTCTCCATGTCATCATCTCTGCCTCCATCTCTGGTGTCACTGCTTCTCTGGGTAGGGTCCTGCTCTCCGCTCTTCTCTCCTGGGGTTCGTTGAGCTTCTTGATTGCTTGTCTTTTCACTTTTCAGGATGTTAAAGAAATTTTCTTCCAACAGTTCTTCAACTATTTCCTCTGTGGACTTGTGTGATTCTTCTTGTTCTGGAATGCCAATAATTCTTAAGTTATTCCTAATCATGTTGTCGAACATGAATCTTAGATCTTCTTCAGATTTTTTTTAATCCTGTTTTCTGTTTGTTCTTCTATCTTAGTGGTATTGAGAGATTTGTCTTCCAGGTCACTGGCTCTGCCTTCCATCTCTTCTATTCTAGTCCATTGCCCTTTCAGAGTAGTGTCTATTTCTGATATTGTATTATTGATCATTTGGACCTCTTTCTGTAAGTTTTGAATTGTTTCCAATTCTGTATCTATTTTATTTGATTGTTCCTGTAGTGCTTTCCTGACTTCTTCCTTATTTTTCTCAACTCCATTGTAAAGTGTTTTGAAACATGTAATCATTTTTCTGAATTCTCCTTCTCAGGCATTTCCAAGGCCTGCCCTCCTTCCAGAATGGAGTCCAGGTCTACCTCTATGTCATTTGTCTCAGACATTTTATCTTGTTTCTGAACATGTGCTGATATGGTCATCTGCTTTTGCTTCTTGGACATGTTTAGTGTTTATCTGTGGCCTTAAAACTTAATTGAGTATGTGTTTTGGTATTTTTTATGCTTTCTGACTGCTTCCAGGTAGATGCGATCAGGATGTGGACTTCCCTTTTCACTCTTCTTATTGCTTAACTCAGAGTAACTTTCACAGATGTTATCTGTTTCTCTGGTATATGGCTGTTGGTATTGATTCTTCTCTGGATTTT
Organism: Chrysochloris asiatica; assembly: GCF_000296735.1. Taxonomy (NCBI): domain Eukaryota; kingdom Metazoa; phylum Chordata; class Mammalia; order Afrosoricida; family Chrysochloridae; genus Chrysochloris; species Chrysochloris asiatica. The sequence goes on from NW_006408625.1 coordinate 491,949, forward strand.
ATAGTGTGATTGTAGCTTGACTATATGGCAGCAGTTTTTGTCTCTTCTTGGGTAATGTAGGGAGGGAAAGAATCCCACAAAGGTAGAAAGGGGGAGCATAAAATAGCAAAACAGCAACAGCAAAATAAAAAACAAACCAAAAAACAAGAACAAGAAGAAGAAGAACAACAAAAAACTAGATTGGATACTGTAGTCTATAATCACAGAAAAGAGAAAGGAAGTTGAAAAGAAATTAAAAAAAAAAAATTTAATATGAGCATGACTTTAATGTCCTCTTTCAGCTTCTTGCATTCAAAACTGCCTGAGAGATTTCAAGATGCCATTATTGGTTGTTATGCTGTACCTCAGGATTTAATTTAATTTTCAGCCTATTTTGATTTTAAACTCTCTTTCTATCTCCACACCCCTTCTTCTGGCCTCTTCTGTATTAAAAAAAAAACAACAGTTCAGGGTTGGCTCTTGGGCTGAGTGTATTGGTGCATATGTGTGGCAAAAGAACCCACCAGTGGTGAGGGTGGGGGGTGTTTACTTGCTCAAGCACCCCCTCTAGTCACCAGAATGGAGGTTCACAAACAGTGGGGGCCCAATGAACAGATATAAAAAAAAGAAAATCAGAACAAAGCAAAATAGACAAAGTGCATTGTCCACCTTTGCTCTGAGGTTCCCCCAGTGTTTTTCTGTGGTGTTTCTGCTCCCCTGCTTGGTCTTGCCATTTGGTCTTGCCCAAGTTGTCGTCTCCCGGCTCGTTGAGCCCAGCAGATTCAAAAGTACACAATTTCTTATTTTTGCTACAAGTTCCATTAGCTATAAGCCTTCAAACTTTAAAACTATTCCTACCTATGTGGTTCTGAGTTTTGGAGCTCTGCCCTGGATCTGCTTTGCCTGGTATTCTGTGGTATTGCTGATGGCAGGTCTCACTGCACCTCCACCCTAGCAGCCATCAAGCCCTGCCTCCCGAGCAGTCTTTTTAACATTGAACCCCACCCATTCCTTACCACTTCCTGTTCTCCTTTTCTGCCTTTTAATTCTTAAAAACACTTATAATTATTGAGTACACTATATATTTCACTTGTTTCATTACTCATCTGAAAACCTTTAATAAGTTCCACAAATAGGAACTTCTCCTTCCTTTGTCTTCTTCTTTCCTCTCTCCTTCCTTTCTCTCTGGGGTTGTTTGCTGAAGTTTCCAAGGAACCCTGGATTAATGGTTAAGAGCTCAGTTACGAACACTAAGGTTGTCAGTTCAGACCCACCAGCAGGTGGTCTGGTCTGGTCTCCTAAAGGTTTTTCTCTATAGGAGAAAGACCTGGAGATCTGCTCCCATAAAGAATGTTGTTGTTGTTCATGCCGTGGAGTCGACTCCTACTCATAGCGACTCTGGATAGGGTTTCTGAGGATCAGTTGATGGATTTGAACTTCTGACCTTGTGGTTTGCAGTCCAGTGCTGATCCTACAGTGCCACACCAGGAGTCCAGTTGAAACATAAGTTTCAGGAAATGTAGGTAACTTACCCAAGATTGCAAAACCAATAGGTGGCAGAGAAAGAATGATGATTCAGATGTGTGTGACTTCACACATTTTGCTCTTAATCTCTGTCTAAATCAGATTTATTTTAAGGAATTGACTATGCAGTTGTGCAGAGTGGCAACTCCCAAATTCACTTGTCAGGTGACAGGCTGGAAACTCTGGCAGTCTTGTGCCCAAAATCAGTAGAAAAGGTGACATGTGTTGGAAATTCCAATACAATGCCAATTTACAGTGTGAGATAGATTCCTTCTTCCTTGGAAAACCTCACTTTTTTCTGCTCTTAAAACTTTCAGCTGATTGGGGAATGCTGACCCACTTTATTGAGGGCAATCTGCTTCAGTTAAGATTCACTAATTTAAGTGTTAATCACATGTAAATACCTTCATTGTTGTTATTGTTAAGTGCCAAGGAGTTAGTTCTGACTAATAGTGACCCTGTATGTGGTTTTTGAGAAGCTGCTGGTGGGTTTGAATTTCTGACCTTATGGTTAGCTGACCTTGTGGTTAGCAGTCCAGTGCTTATCCTACAGTGTCAAATGTTTGACCAAACAACGGAGCACCAAACTTAGCCAACTTGGCACATGAAATTAACCACCACAACCCTGAGACACATTATTTCACTCCCAGCATGCTCTGGGTTTAGGGTGGTGTGGCAGATTCCAAGGGAGTGCAGAAATGCTGATAGGATAATATAGGACTTTGAAGGGATCATTCTTTCTGGAGAGAGAAAAGCTAAAAATATAGGGTACAGGTTGGTCTGAGGTTGAAGGGTGGTCTTCTGAGAACATTGAAACCCATTAGTTTTGAAGTCTTGGGTGTATCTAGAGAGAATTTTACCACCCCACCACTTCTTATTTACTGAAGAGCTGACCAGACGTGTTTCTGTCTCACAAGACTTGATTGTTTACACTCTCACTGTTGAAATGTCAGTTGTAACATCTTTGGAGACCCATTTGGTTGTAATGAACAAGGAGTAGCTTGTAACAGATGCTCAATGAGTACATTAAATCTACAAAACACTTTAAAGAAATTGAACATAGTTTTGAGATAATTGTAGATTTACATGCAGTTGTAAGAAATAATAGAGAAGCTCCTTGCATCTTTTACCAAATTTCCCCCACTGGTTACATCTGCACGACTGTGACACAATATTATAACCATTCTCCAAACTTATAGAAATGGAGAACAGTTTAGTTGTAATCAGAATATTGACCTTAATATAAACAAGATGAAGAACGTTGATTCAGTCAAGATAAAAAATCACCACAAGAATTTGCCCTGTTGCCCTGTTATAGACCCTTCTTGGCTGCTCATCCTTCCCCGTCGACAAATCCCTGTCTACAACTAAACTGTTCTCCATTTCAATAATTCTAAGAATGTTTAATGGAATCATACAATACACAGCCTTTTGGAATTGAATTTTTTTTACTCAACATAATCTTCTGGAGATCCATGCAAACTGGTGTATTTATCAATAGTCAATTTTTGCTAAATAGTATTCTATTATAGTTTGTTTGACCATTTACCATTGAAGGACATTTGGATTGTATCAAATTTTATGTACAGGTTTTTCTGGGATAAATACCAAGGAGTACGACTGCTATTAGTTATATGGTTTTTTTTTTTTTGCTGTTTTTAATGAAATTGCACAACTGTTATCCAGAGTGCACCATTTTATATTCTAGCAAATAATTGTATAAGAGATCAAGTTTCTCTGCATATATGCCAGCTTTGATATCACTGTTGTTACCTTTAGTTATTCTGATAGACACAAAGTGAGACATTGTGGCTTACATTGGCATTTCCCTAATGGATTGACACAGAGGCAGCAGCAATGGGCTGAACATTAATTGTGAGGATGGCGCAGGACAGGCAGTGTTACATTCTGTTGGGCATAAGGTCAAGATGAGTCAGAGCTGACTCCAAGTCGCCAAAAACAACAATGGCTAATGAGAGTGCAATTCTTTTCATGCACTATGTACCATCTGTGTATTGTATTCAGTGAAATGAATGATGCCGCACTGGAGGCACTCACTCATCTATACCAAGAAATTTAGAAGAAAGCTACATGGCTAACTGATTATTGTTGTTGTTGTTATGTGCCGTTGAGTCGGTTCCGACTCCTAGCGACCCTGTACAGGGTTTCCGAGGCTGTAAATCTTTACGGGAGCAGAAAGCCTCATCTTTCTCCCGTGGAACGGCTGGTAGTTTTGAACTGCTGACCTTGTGGTTTGCAGCCCGATTTGTAACCACTATGCTACCAGAGTTTCTTGGCCAACTGATTAATTAAATGTTTGACCAAACAGAGCAGGCTAATTTTTAAGTTGAAAATTTTGTAAGGCCTACAAATGATGTTATAACTTTTGGCAGAAAAAATGTTCTCCACCCCTGATCTAAACCTTGTTGTTGTTGTTGTTAGGTGCCATAGAGTTGGTACCAACTCATAGTGACCTTATACACAACAGAATGAAACACTGCTTGGGCCAACCTCACAACTGTTGCCACGCTTGAGACCATTGATGCTGCCACTTGGCCAATCCATCTCGCTGGGGATCTTCCTCTTTTTCTCTGACCCTCCACCTTACCAAACATGATATCCTTCTCCAGTGACTGGTCTCTTCTGATAATATGTCCAAAGTATGAGAGATGAAGTCTGGCCATCTGGCCTCCAAAGAGTACTCTGGCTGCCCTTCTTCCAACACAGATCTATTTGTTCTTTTGGCAGCCCATGGTACTTTCAATATTCTCTTCTATCACTGTAACTCAAATGTATCAATTCTTGTACGATTTTCCTTATTCACTGTGCAACTTTCGCATGCATATGAGGTTATTGAAAATACTTGAGGCTGACATCTTTGCTCTTCAACACTTTAAAAAGGTCTTGTGCGGCAGATTTGCCTAATGCAATATGTTGTTTGATTTCTTGACTGCTGCTTCCATGAGTGTTAATGGTTGATCCAAGAAAAATGAAGTCTTTGACAACTTCAATCTTTTGTCCATTGATAAAAATGCTGTTTATTGGTCCAGTGGTGAGGATTTTTGTTTTCTTTACATTGAGATGCAATCCATACAGAAGGCTATGGTCTTTGATCTTCATCAGTAAATATGTTAAGTCCTCTTCACTTTCAGCAAGCAAGGCTGTATCATCTGCATATTGCAGGTTGTTAATGAGTTTTTCTACATATAACCCAGCTTCTCAGCTTATTAGCTCAGCATACAGGTTGAATAAGTATGGTGAAAGAATACAACCTTGTCGCAAACCTTTTAAATTTTAAACCACTCAGTGTTTCCATGTCCTGTTTGAAAAGCTGTCTCTTAGTCTACGAACAGGTTCCTCATGCGCACAATTAAGTGTTCCAGAATACTTATACTTCTCACTGTTGTCTATAGCTTGTCATGATCCGGTAAACATCTTTCTGGTATTCTCTCCTTCCATTTTATACAGTAGCCTCAGTTTTCTTATTGTAACATGTTTGGCATTTTCACTTAGATGTCTGATGTTGCTGTTATGTGCCATGCAGTCGGTTCCGACTCATAGCGACCCTGTACAGGGTTTCCAAGCTGTAAATCTTTACGGGAGCAGAAAGCCTCATCTTTCTCCCGCGGAACAACTGGTAGTTTCTAACTGCCGACCTTGCGGTTCGCAGTCCGATTTGTAACCACTATGCTACCAGAGCTCCATAGAGATAGGCATCTCTAATTCAACATTCTCACTTCATTGCCATCAAATCAATTTAGAGCGAACCACCAACGACGTTGTGGTTAGTAGACCAATGATTTAACCCTCAAAACTCCCAGGGATCCTTAAACTCAACATAATGAAAGGAAATGCTTAATTTTTCTTTCAGAATTTACTTATTTAGCCTGATAAATATACTGTCATCTGTGTGTTCATGGCAAGAACCTGGTGGGTGTCCTTCTTTAGTTTCTTTCCCACATTCCCTTACTCTGCCAATAAGAACGTCCTTTTGCTTCTAACTCTGAATTACATTTTGTGATGTTTATTTCATTGCTCTACAATCTTACAGGTGCCATCATGGTTGAGGAATCAATAAAGATTATGCAAATAGACTCCAAACCAGTCTACTTGCCTTCATTCCTGGCCTCCTTCAACCCATCATTAATAGTAAAAAGGCTAAAAATGACAATGCTGTTAAAGTGCTCATTTTCTGCTAGCTACTGTTCAAAGTATATTCTTTGTATTAACTCATTTCATGCATATACCATACAAAGACAAATTCTATCATGTTCCTCCCCTACTTAACTGAAACCAGATTCCCATTATTTTAAGAAAAAAAACCTAACTCTTTAACTTGTTTTGCAAGATTCCAAATGAGCTGATCCTTCCTCCAAACTTCTCTTCCCCTCACTCTTTAGAACAATGTTGTCCTCTCTTTTATTCTTCAAGATGACAAGTCTTCACCTTCCCTTGTCTATTTTGTCACCCAAATCTTTGCATGGCAGGGTATTCTCATGTTTTGGGTTTAAGCTCACAAAATATTTCCTTGCAGAGGTCTTTTCATCCCACTTTATTGAGTCTGTGGCCCAAGGATTCTTTATCACATTGTCTTGTTTATTATCTATTATCTATTATCTAAGCAATCCTTTAGTATTGATTTTCTATCTTTGTCTAGTTGTTTATGTTTTGTTATTTTCACTAGACTGTAAGCTATTTGAGGACAGAGATATATCTACCTCATTCCTTGCTTTCTCCAGAAGCCAGCACAATGCTTCAACCACTGAGGGGTTCAACAGCTGTGGGTAGGTTGAGTATTTGAGAGTGCTAATCACACAGCACAGAGACTTTTACCACATTGAATTGTTGAGATGATTAAAGTATCCAAGATAATCTATCTGTTGTCTATTATGAATCAGTCTCCAACTCAGATGTTAGAAACAAAAACTCTTTCTTTCTATAATTTATCATTTTCACTAGATTTTAATTTGAGGTTCTGTTCTAAGGAGCAGACAAGCGAATCTTAATTTCCCTTCTTTGTATTCTTTCCAGGTGTATTCTGAGCTTGGGAATTCTTTGGAGTGACCAAGTCAGGTAAGCGGACAACTTGTTCACTGCAGAGAGCCAAAAGACCTGTCCTCTCAGCCTGACCAGTTGTAGCTCCCTAATGTCTCCAGGTGCCACTCAGCTGAGGAGACCTTGAAGCCTCCTTGAATCTTGTCTGCCTAAGTAGACATGCACTCATTCCTGTGTCTTGGCACTTTCCCATCACACTAATAGAGAAAGCCCATTGAGCTTTCTCTTTTCCTTCTCTTCTCAGCAAGAAGTTAAAGGAGGAGCTTGTGACTCCCCTAGGATGTAAACCTGTCTGTGCTTGTGACTCCCCTAGGATCTTGTTGGGTTTAGACTCCTGGGAAATGACGCACAGAGAGATTTTGGGGCTGCCTCTGCCTGCCTTCCCTGAGGCAAGAAGCACAGAAAGGAAGGGAAAAACACAAGAGGAAGAACATATAAAGAGGATGAACATATATTCAGCCATAGGAATAAAGTGCTTCATGTCAATGATTGCAATACCCTCCATGCAGTAACAGTTATCCTGCTTCCTCCCTGTGTTTTCTATTTACATTCCATTTACCTTTCATCCCTTGTCAACTTTGTCTTTAGGTGAATGTTGCCTTTTTGATTTTGAATGATTGACTGTTCCATCACTCACAGTGAGCATACCTTACTAGTGTTGTTGTCCCTCCATATACCTAGCTACTGCTTGGCAGAAAGTTGGGGCACGAGAGTTACTGCCTCTCAAGACATGAAGGCTGATCAAGGGCCATAGTGTCAGGTTCCTCCAGATTCTTTCTCACCAGAAAGCCCAGTTGTTGTTGTTTTTCCTAATAATTTTGAGTTTTGTTCCACAGATTCTGCCACTCTATGTGGGAATGACTAATGCAATTCCTTTCAGAGCAGTTGGTAGTGGTAATGTGCACCATCTAGTTATTCTGGTATTAGAGTTATGGTAACTGATGTTCACCTGCTCCATTAGTTCATTGAGCTAATTGATTCCAAGCATCTTCAATTCTCATCACTCTTCTTTCTTCTGCACAGGGAGAGACAAATAGTTTCACCTTAGACAACCACTCATGAGCTTTCAAGATCCCAGATGCAATTCACCAAAGTAGGATGTACAACATTGTCTTTATAGACTATGTTATGCCAATTGACCATGGTGTCCCTGAGACTCCTGGGAAATGACGCACAGACAGATTTTGATGAGCTGATCCTTTCTCCAAACTTCTCTTAGGTTTACATTTAGGTTGTATCCATCTTTTTCTTATTATCAGTGTGCATATAACTACTCTTTTCCTGGCTTGTATTATTTGTGACTATATACCAAGTAGAGGGATTACTGGGTCATAAAGTATTACTGGGTCATAAAGCCTCCAGTCTCAGCAACTCATTGCCTTAAGATGTTTGATAAAATCTAAGACATTTTCATCATTTTGCCCAAGACATGGTCTTGGTATTTGTAGAAGAGATAAATTCACATTCATAGTGGTATTTGTAGGAGAGATAAATTTCCATGTACCAATATCATTTTTAAAAAATTCTTATATATATATATATGTTCCACTCTTTCTCCCATACCCATTTAACCTGTGTCTCTGTTTATATATTTGCTAACAGAACCTTTTTTAAGGTGTAGGGACACAAACTGAATGCCCCCAAATGACAATGCCAAGGTCACATCAAAACACCTCCTTTCATTTCCCCTTGCTCCTACTATCTAGGAAGGAGCCCACAGCTTCTCCTCCCACTATGATTGCCTCCTCCTCCCCAAACTCTTTGTTCTGTGAGGGGACAGTGAGTCTCACACCTTGGGATTTTCCTGCCTTTTCCTGGTTCTGCATATCATCCTTAACTGCCCTTACACTTGTGAATATCCCATGATATAAAAAAGACCTTTTGTGGTAAAATGAAAGCTCTAGCCAGCCGTCACTGGACATAACTATGTATCACCCTTTGGAGGTAAATTCCCTTGTTGGCAAACTATATCTTTTATTCCTTTTCAGTAGTAAACTAATATCTCTTGGAGTTGTTCTGTGGTTTTTTTTTTTTTTTTTCAGGCTTTCGGCACCTGTATACTCAGAAGACTTTTCCCCTCTGAGCCTGAAACCGAGCATCCCCATCTCTAGAGTTAATGTGTGTCTACTCTCTATCCAGTGAATTACTCTGTCTTCCTTCCCACTCTGATTACTATCAAAGAATGCTTCTTTTAGCATAAAAACCTTTTCTTAAGTTTTTACAATAATGTCTCTTAGAGTATTTGTCCTTTTGTTCTCCAGGTTCATCTATGCTATGACGTGTTTTTCAGATTAATCATTA
>NW_006408625.1:503065-507250 GCF_000296735.1 Chrysochloris asiatica
GGTATTTTCAATAACCGCATGTGCATGCGAAAGCTGAATAGTGAATAAGGAAGATGGTAGAAGAATTGATGCTTTTGAGTTATGGTGTTGAGGAGAATATTGAAAGTGCCATGGGCTGCCAAAATAACTGTTTTGGAAGAAGTGCAGCTAGAGTACTCCCTGGAGGCCATGATGGCCAAACTTCATCTCTCATACTTTGGACATTGTCAGGAGGGACCAGTCGCTGGAGAAGAATATCACGTTTGGTAAGGTGGAGGGTCAGAGAAAAAAAGGAAGACCCCCATTGAGATGGATTGGCCAAGTGGCAGGATTGATCGCTTCAAGCGTGGTAACAGTAATGAGATTGTCCCAAGATGGGGCAGTGTTTCGTTCTGCTGTGCATCGGGTCACTATGGGTCGGTATTTACTCAATGGCACCTAACAATAACAACAATGGCTACTCATTGTGAACATTTCTTCAAATGTTTGTTGATTGCCTGAATGTGTTCCTTGATGAAGTGTCTATTCATGTTCTGTTACCATTTTTTAGTTAGGTTGTTTGTCTTTTGCTTATATAGGTGTTGTAATTTTTCTATACATTTCGGAGATTAGTCCCTTGCTGATATGTTGTTGCCAAACAATTTTTTTGCAGTCTGTGGACTCTGCTTTTACTCATTTGGTGAAATCATTTGATGCACACAAGTGCCTGATTTTTACATGGTTCCAGTCATCTATTCTACTGCTTGTGTATTTTAAATAATGTTTGATAGTGTTTTTATGCCATGTATTAGAGTCTGCAAGTTTGTCTCTATATTTCAGTAATAATCTTTGTAGTTCTAGGTTTTAAATTTAGTTCTCCAATTCATGTTGAGTTTGTTTTTGTATATGGTGTGAGACATGGTCTTCTTCTGCAAAGGGATAACTAGTTTTTCCAGCACCATTTGTTGAAGAGACTATCTCTTCTGCATTTGGTATATTTGGCCCTTTGTCAAAGATCAACTGACTGTATGTGGATAGATTTACTTCTGAATTCTCAATTATGTTCCATTAATCTATGTGTCTTTTGCTGTATCAGTACCCATCTGTTTTGACCATGGTGGCTGTGTAGTAAATTTTGAGATCAGGGAGTGAGAGGTCTTCAACTTTGTTCTTTTTAAGGAATGCTTTGCTTATCTGAGGTCTCTTTCCTTTCCATATATAGTTAATGATCAATTTTTCCTTGTCTCTGAAGAATGATGTTACAATCTGGATTGGGATTGTGTTATATATATATATATATACATATATATATATAGTTTTGGGTAGTGTTGACATTACCCAATGTTAAATTTTCCTATCCAGGATCATGGTATATTCCTCTATTTTTGTAAATCTTGTTTGTTTTTTTGTAGTAGTGTTTTGTAGTTTTCTTTCAATAGGTCTTTTGTTTATCTGGGTAGATTTATTCTTAAGTATTTCATCTTCTGAGTAGCTATTGTAAATGGTATTGTTTTCCTAATTCCCTTTTCAGAGCTGTCTTCATTGTTAGTATAAAATAATCCAGCTGATTATTTTTTTTTTGTATTGATATTGTCCCCTGCTGTTTTGGGAATCTTTCAATGAGTTCCAATATTTTTCTTGCTGAGTTTTGGCATTTTCTTTGTATAGAAACATATCATCTGCAAATAGAGCTTTATTTCTTCTTTGACAATTTGGATGCTTTTAATTTCCCTTTCTTGCTTTATAGCTCTGGCTAAGACTTCCATCACAATATTGAATAGGAGTGGCAATAAAGAGCATCCTTGTCTGGTTTCTATTCACAATAGGAATGCTTTCAGTTTCTCTCCATTGAGAACAGTGTTGACTGTTGAATTTGTATATATGCTTTTAAATATGTTGAGGAATTTCCTTTTGATTCCTACTTCGTTGAATGTTATTTACCAGGAATGGATATTGGATTTTGTTGAATGACTTTTCTGTAACAATTGATATAATTATGTGTTTTTTCCTTTGTGTTATTAATATGGTAGATTACATTGTTTTTCTAATACTGGACTATCCTTGCATCCCTGGTATGAATACCTCTTTTTCATGATGTATTATTTGTTTGATGTGTTGCTAAATCTTATTGGCTAGGATTTTGTTGAAAGTTTTTGCATCTATGTTCATGAGGGATGTTAGTCTGTAATTTTCTTTTTCAGTGATGTGTTTGCTTGGTTTTGGTATGAGGGTTATGCTTGCTTCATAAAATGTATTTGAGAATTTTTCATCCTTTTCTATGTTCATGAATAATTTGAACAAATTGGTGTCAGCTTTTCTATGAATGTTTGGTAGAATTCACCAGTAAAGCCAACTGGGCTCAGACTTTTTTTGTTGGTAGTTTTTAAATTACCTGAACAATTTTTTCTTTTGTTATAGGTCTATTCAAGCTTTCTACTTCAGTCTGGGTTAGTTTTTGGTAGGTTGTGTTTTCCTAAAAATATATCCATTTCTTATAGATTTTCAAATTTATTGGAGTACAATTCTTCATCGTATTCTGTTATTAACCTTTGTATTTCTGTTGGTTCTGTTGTGATGTCATTCATATGATTTCTTATGTTTGCTATTTGCATCTGCTACCTTTTATTTTGTTAAGTTTGCCAGTTTTATAAATCCTTTCAAAGAACCAACTTCTTTCTTGTCTTGATGATTCTTTATATTATATATCTATTTTCCAATTCATTTATTTCTGCTCTAATCTTTTTTATTTCTTTCTTCTTGTGGCAAGAGACTTACTTTGCTGCTCTTTTTCTGATTGTTGGAGATATTGGATTAAGGTATTGAGTTTTGTTCTCGCTCCTTTTGTGGATGTGTGCATTTATCAGTATTAATTGTCTTTTAAGCACTGCTCTTGCAGCTATGTTCCAAAGATTTTGGTATGTTGTTTTCGTTCTCATTTAATTCAGGGAATTTGAAAATTTATTTTTCATTTGTTCTATTACCCTTTTGATTTTAAGCAAGGTGTTATTCAATTTCCATGTATTTGATTTTGTTCTTTTGATCTTTCTATTGTTGATTTCTAATTTTATAGCATTGTGATCTGAGAAGATGCTTTGTAGTATTTTGATGTTTTCAGATCTATTGAGACTTCCTTTGTGACCTAACGTATGTTCTATTCTGGAGAATATTCACATGCAGTGGAAAAGAATGTGTATTGTGTGTTGTTAGGTTGAATGGTCTATATAAATCTATGAGGTCAAATTGGTTAATTGTGCTTTTTTAGTTCTTCTGTGTCTGTTGAATTTCTTTCTAGTTGTTCTATCCTTTATTGAAAGTGATACATTGAAATCTCCTATCATTGTGTTGTTGTTAAGTGTCATTGAGTTGGTTCCAACTGGAAACCCTGTGTAGGGTTTCCAAGGAATAGCTGGTGAATTTGAACTGCCAACCTTGTGGTTAAAATGGACCCTGTGGACCCACAGCGCCACACCAGGACTATTATTTGTAGAGTTGTCTATTTTGTTCTTCAGTTCTATTAGAGTTTAGTTTATATTTTTTGAGGGTTTTTCATTGAAAGCATAAATATTTATTATGGTTATGCCCTCTTGTTCATGTGACCCTTTAATCATGAGATAATATCCTTCTTTGTCTCTTATGCTGGTTTTTGCCTTAAAGTCTATTTCATAAGAAATTATTGTCATTCCTGCTCACTTTTTATTGTCATTGCTGGTTGTTAAGTACCGTGGAGTCAGTTTCAACTCATAGTGACCCTGCACAGGGTTTCCAAGGCTGTAAATCTTTATGAGACCAGAAAGCCTCATCTTTCTCTCACAAACTGCTGACCTTGAGGTTAGCAGCCCGATTTATAACCAACTATGCTACTGTATTTTTTTTTTTTACATCCTTTGCATTTTAATCTATTTTTGTATTTGTGTGCAAGATGTGTCTCTTGTAGACAGTACATTGAAGGATCCTGTTGGTTGCAGCAGTACATTCACAGGACATTTCCAGAAATTTAAGTTGGATTCAGGAGAGGATGGGTAACCAGGGTATCACTGTTGACATTAGATGGATGTTGGCTGCAAGCAGAGACCACTAGAAAGATGCTGACTTGTGCTTTATTGACTATGCAAAGCCATTCAATATGTGAATCATAACAGACTATGGATAACATTGTGATGAATGGGTATTCTAGAACACTTAATGGTGCTCATGAGGAACCTGTTTATAGACCAACAGACAGTGGTT
>NW_006408625.1:508095-508997 GCF_000296735.1 Chrysochloris asiatica
TGAGCATTTCTGATCCCAAATTGTAACCTGTTAACTTTCCTAATGGAGTCCTGGCAGCCATTGCAGGATACTGCACTTGACTGCAAGGTCGGTTTGAACTGCATGGCCAGCAGATTAAACCCACCAGTCTCGTCTCAGAAACCCTGCACAGGGTTGCTATGCACCAGAATCTATTCAACGAAATTTAACAACAATAAAACAACTGCCCAAATAAATCCCATAACTCTAGAGTATAGTGCGTCTGGAGTATTGCTACTGCAATGAATTATTGAATCTGATTGAGAAGAGAGAGCTGTGGTTAGAATGGTTTGGTGCACATGTTACACATATTTCTGCACTTACCGATGAAAATGAAAGACTACAGCCCTCCATATGGATTACACCTCAGTGTAAAGAAAACGAAAATCCTCACAACTGGACCAATGAATAACATTATGATAAACAGAAAAAAGATTGAAGTTGTCAAAAATTACATTTTACTTGGATCCATAATCAAGACTCCTAGAAACAGCAGTCAAAAAATCAACAGATGTATTTCACTGAGCAAATCTGCTACACAAAACCCTTTAAAGTGTTCAAGAGCAAAGATTTCAGTTTGAGGACCAAGGTGCACCTGACCCAAGGCATGGTATTCTCAATCACGTTATCTGCATGTGAAAGTTAGACAATGAATAAGGAAGACTTTAGAAGAATCAGTGCATTTGAATTATGGCATTGGAGAAGAATATTGAAAGTACTGTGGAATGATGGAAGAACAAACAAATCTGTGCTGGAAGAAATACAGCCAGAATGCTTTTTAGAAGTGAAGATGGTGAGCAACAACATGTTGTTGTTAAGTGCTGTTGAGTTGGTTCTGATCCATATCAACCCTGTATAGGGTTTCTGAGGAGTGGCTGGTGGGA
>NW_006408625.1:532320-554375 GCF_000296735.1 Chrysochloris asiatica
TTTCTGGACATGTGATGATATGGTCATCTGCTTTTGCTTCTTGGACATGTTTAATGTTTATCTGTGGCCCTAATAATTAAGTAATTATGTGTTTTGGTAATTTTTTATGTTATCTGATTACCTCCAGGAAGATGTGATCAGGATGTGGTCTTCCCTTTTCACTCTCCTTATTGCTTAACTCAGAGTAAATATTTTGGCCCTCAGTTGGGTCTGGGCCTTGGCAGCAGGGCATTTGGGCCTTGGCTGGGTGGGTTGAGCCTAGGGCAGGCGGTTTGGGCCTCTGGGGGCCTGGGTGTCAGTGACCAGGCTGCAGGAGCGTTGGTCCTCTGGTGGGTGGTTTGGGCCTTGGGCGGGCAGTTTGGGCCTCAGGGGGCCTGGGTATCAGCAGTGGGGCATCAGGCGGCTTGGGCCTTAGCGGGTGGGTTGGGTGGATTGGGCCTCGGGGGGCCTGTGCCTTGGCGACCAGGCTACACAGCGGGTTGGGCCTCAGGGGCCCTGGGCCTTAGCGACCTGGCTATGTGGCGGGTTGGGTTTTTGTTGGGCCTGGGTCTTTGTGACCAGTCTGTGGGTGGGTTGGGCCCCAGGGCAGGCCTTGGCCTCAGTGGGAGTGTCTGGGCCTTGGCCTCAGTGGGCGGGCCTGTGCCTTGGGCGTTCCTTTGCCTCCGCGGCTTGGCAGAGGGCTGGTCTAGGCTGGAGCAGTAGAGGGCTGAGGGTAATAGTTGCAGGGAGGTAGTGTCTGTATTTGATGACGTAAAAGATGCTTCTCTCATCTCTCTGTACCATGGGTACCTCAAATTTACTGATATCCGTGCTGATATCCCTCTCTATTTGTTCGGCTTTGTTAGTTTATGCTTCCTTTTCTCTGGAAATGCAGGTTTCTACATGGGGTTGCTCTAGCCCTGCATTCCAAGGTCTGCAGGGGGCAGAGGCACTCGCCAGCGTGGGCACAGAAGCGGGAGCCAAGTGCAGGCAGGCAAAAGCTCAGAATGCCTGTAATTCCTCAGCAATTTGATCTTTTTAAAAAATGAGTTCAGAATGTTGAAATATAAGATCTTATATTTGTTCAAAGGCTGTCTTTCTGCTAGACAGAGGTTTCTTATGTGCGATTCCACCCCTTTTCCCCAAGACTGCCCTACCTCAACTGCCTGGTCAGGGAAGTGCCAGAAGCAGGTGTCTCTATACTATACCCTTGATGGAAGGAGCTTGATTTCGTAGCGGTTACAAGTCGGCCTGCTAACCTCAAGGTCAACAGTTTGAAACTACCCACCATTAGAAAGATGAGGTCTTCTGTTCCCATAAAGATATACGGCCTCGGAAACACTATGCAGGGTCACTATGAATTGGAACCGACTCCATGGTACACCACCATCACCACCATCAATTCTGATGGAGCAGATCTTCAGATCTTTCTCCCGTGGAGGTTCTGGGTGAGTTTGAACCACCAATCTTTGGGTTAGCAGACAAGTGAATATTCATTGCACTACCAGGGTGCCTTAAGAATCTTTCCACTCATTGTCAGTGACTCAATTCTGACTCATAGTGAGCCAGGTTGTAAATCTTTTTGCAAGCAGAAAACGTCATCTTTCTCCTACGGAGCAGTTAGCAGTGTCTATCCTACAGTGTGCCACCAGAGCTCCTTAAAACATGTTTTGTTATTGTTGCTAGTGCCATCGAGTCAGTTCTGGCTCATAGCGACCCTATATGGGGTTTCTGGGAGGCAACTGGTGAGTTCGAACTGCTGACCTTGTGGTTCAAACCAACTTGTAGTCAAGCACTTATCCTATAGTCCCACACCAGGACTCTTAAAAAAAAAGTCTTAGGCACTTCTAAATGTTTATAATTTTGCTTTCATATTAGAATGGAACCTTTGGTTCTGAACTTTCACAATTGGCACTGAGAAATTCTGTGGCAGGTTTGTGTGGGTATGTGTAAGAACTTTCATCCCTGATGGCTATGTGACTTTCAGTTTGGGATCAGAATTGCTTTCTCTTCCTACTTGAATGGAGTTCTCAGTGCCCAGCATACCACCCATAGTCTCTGACATTCCTAAATGTCAGTAACAATTTCAAGTTGATTCTTTTGCCTTTCTTGGACACGTGATTTTATTATTATTATTATTTTATTTTATTAACCCAGGAATAAAATGGGAAAATCTCCTTGTAGATTTATTTGGATCTCTGATTAAACACAATTCTATAATTAAAATTATTAATTCATTTATGTTTTTTAAAAAGAGGAAAATTAGATCATTTCACATACGTTTTCCTGCTGGCCAGTTGGAGGAAAGTTAAAATACCTTTTGAGCAGGTCATCTAAATACACTTTGTATTTTTTTCTTATAAGTGGTTTAAGTAAAACCAGACTTTCTATTTCTCTTTCCCAGTTTCCTTGACATCACTATGGGATGGATGCTGCTTGTCTGAAGGCCAGACACAAAATGAGGTGTGTGTGTGTGAACATATGGAACCAGTTTTCCCTCTCAATGACAAACACATGAATGGATCTCATACTTCGTCCCCAGTTATGTAGCTCCAAGAACACAGACAATGAACCAAGCCCAAAGCTGCACTGTGTGGCTTAGAATAGAAATTCTCCCACAAACTCCTCCAGCTTCTTTTCCGGTGATGGCTTAAGAATTAAAATGAAGACAGGAAATAAAACTCTTCAGAAATAAAAGGGTTAGTCAAGCATCTAACTCAGGAAACTTGCACAGCAAACATGATTACTTAAGCTCATTGGTCTATACCCAAGAAGAATCAGTGCATTAGAATTACGGTGTTGGTGAAGAATATTGTAAGTACCATAGACTGCCTGAAGAACAAACAGATCTGTGTTGGAAGAAGTACCATCAGGATGATCCTTGGAAGTATGGATTTTGGGATTTTGTGTCTTGTTCTTTGATCATGTTGTCAGGAGGGACCTGTCCCTGAAGGAGGACATCACACTTGGTCAAGTGGAAGGTCTGTGAAGAAGAGGAAGACTCCCAACAAGAAGTACTGACACAGTGGTAGCAACAATGTGTTCAAGCATGACAATCATCATGAGGCTGGTGCAGGACCAGGCATTGTTTCATTCTGTTGTGTCTAGAGTCTCTATGAGTCAGAATTGACTCTACCATATCTAACACCACCACCACCATCCAAGGAGATTTATGCTGACTGTGTGTTATAGTCTCAGCAACTAAGAATGCAAAGTTCAGGATTTCATTTCAATTAAAAATGCCTTTTTTTTTTTTTTAATATGGGGTGGTTTTGGAGTGAGAGGGCAGAGTAAATATATTTTTAAGTTCTTT
Source organism: Chrysochloris asiatica (assembly GCF_000296735.1). NCBI lineage: Eukaryota > Metazoa > Chordata > Mammalia > Afrosoricida > Chrysochloridae > Chrysochloris > Chrysochloris asiatica. The sequence goes on from NW_006408625.1 coordinate 535,613, forward strand.
TATGAAAGCTATTAAGCAATGGATGATTTACTTTTAGATTAAAAAATTAAATTCTAGGCCATTTATATTTATTGTTTTAGGGATAGTTTATGAGAAAAATATGAGGAGATCTCACTCTATCTTGTCTAGCAGTTTTACAGGTAAATTTGTTTAAGCTAGCTATATAAATCTAAAATCTAATCATCAGAAGATAAATAGTAAATTTATTTTTAAAGCTTGGTAATGGTTTATGATAACTGAGAGCTTCTAAAAGGTATCAACAGCTGAAAACCCTATGGAGCAGTTTAAGTCTGGACACATGGAGTCACCATAATTGGAAATGAACTCTGGCTTCTGGCCAGGACTACAGAACACAGAGTGATTGGGAGAGTGCTGCTGGGAGGATGGGCGGGTCTATGCAGATCACCTACTAGGAGAATGGGAGGGTCTAGGCACATTGCTTGCAGGGAGGTTAGGTAGGTCTAGGCAGATCACCTGCTGGGAGGATGGGTGGTTCTAAGCAGATCACCTGACGGGAGGATGGAAGAGTCTAAGCACATTGCTTGCTGGGAGGATGGGTTGGTCTAGGCAGATCCCTTGATAGGAGGATGGGCGTGTCTAGGCAGAGCACCTGCTGGGAGGATAGGTGGGATTCTAATGCTACAGAGCCCTCTGCTTGCCTTATGGGCCACCTACTATCTCCTCTATTCCCAAACCAGGCTCGAGTCACCTGTTAGAACTGATAGGAGTGTTTAATCTCTCAGGTGTTCAGGAAAAGAAAAACAAAAGTTTTTGGAGAAAAAAAATGAGTATTTCTGAAACTATTTTAATTTCCAGAAACAAAAGTGTATTCTGTCTGCACATATCATCTGCTATTCAAACAAGGCAGTGTTGTGCATATTTAATCAGCTTGGGGTTGTCAAATAATTCACATTTTAATGTTCAACATAGGCTTCAAGGTCTTTGCAGATGTTATTTTGCACACAAACTAAATGCCTCGGTTTAATGGGTCCTCGAGAACTGTTTCAGGAAAGGAATCTACAAAAGTTTTACTTCTGAGCCATGGTCAGAAGATGAGGATGTGAGTGCAATTTTTTTCTGCACTGAAAGATTCAGTGACAGTTATACTCATCTGAAACATTCCTGTAAAGGTTGTTTGCAGTGATGCCAAACCCAACAGATCCTGAGAAACTTTGTATATTCCTATCAGCAGAAAGATATGAAACATTGTTATCAGCCAAGATGTTCTGGATCCACTCATTTGAATGATGATCTATCAGCTTCAGAGATTCACATTTCTAAGATTAGAGACAGCTGTGGGCAGAAAGAAACATGCTCCCACCCCCTTTGGTTCTAATAGTCTCAGAGAAATGAATATGCTTTTAGTTGAGCCGACTCAGACACACAGGAGTCAGGGCTGGAGGGCTTATTTGAAGAGGAAACCCAAGAAAAACCCTGACACATCTTGAAAAGGCCTCTAAAAATCCAAACCTCCCTACGAGACCTGGGTTCAGGGGAAATGGTCCAGGCCTGAAGAACCTAATCTATTTGTAGTTTTTGCTGAGCTTCAGCCTAGCTCCCTGTTCTATGGGGTTCAGCATCCCACAAAGAAGCAAAGTCAGTCTGTGGGAGTTGGGTGAGGGTTGGTGGATCCAGGATGAAGAGTGGTATCTCTAGAACCTACTACACAATAAGATGTGGGGCCTAGAAACCAGTCATCATGCAGGATGATTGCGACTCAGGGTGACCTCCTATGTGAAGACTAGAGCTGTGCTCCACAGAGTTCTCATGGCTGTGATCGTTTGGGAGCCTTTGCTTTTGAGGTGGTTCTGAATGGGTTTGAACTGCCTAACTAGCTGGTTAGTAGCAGTGCCCTGAACGGCTGGTAATAACAGTGCTAACCCAGAAACTCCTAAGATGTGGGAATGGTCTGCTAAATATTTCCTTTTAGAACTTTTCACTCCTGATTCTCTATTGCTCTGATTCTGCCCCCTTTATAAAACTCATAAAGAGATCATTTTAGCTTGCTGTTGTTGTTAGCTGCTCTCGAGTTTTCCCTCATTCCTGATAACATCACATCACATCCAGCAGAATGAAGTGTTGCCCAGTCCTGTACTGTCTTCACTATGTTTGGTGGCTGAATCTGTTCTTGTGGCCACTGTGTATGGTGTGCACCCAGGGAACTCGTCTTCCAGCTCTCTATCAGAAAATATTCTAGTGGCCAATTTTTGGAAATAAATCACCAGACCTTTCTTCTCAGTGTGTCTTATTCTGCAAGCTCTGCTGAAATCTGTCCACCATGGATGTCCCTAATGGTATTAGAAATATTGCTGCCTCAGTTTCCAGCATCCTAGCAACACACTGGTCACCACAGTATGGCAAATGGACAGGTGGGTGGTGGAATTTTAGCTTAAGTAAAAAAAAAAAAATTATAGATATATAGATTTGTTGTTGCTGTTAAGTACTGTGGAGTCGGTTCTGACTCATAATGACCCTACACAGGGTTTCTAAGGCTGTAAATCTTTATGGGAACAGACCACCTCATCTTTCTCCTGCAGAACGGCTGGTAGTTTTGAACTGCTGACCTTGAGGTTAGCAGCCCAATTCATAACCACTATGCTACCAGAGCTCCATATATATATATTTTTGTTGTTGTTGTTGTTGTTTTATCTCTCTTCTTCTTCACTTGAGAAGTAATGTAAGTAGCTTGAGGGAAGACATGTTGAAGAATACCACCAAGACCCACCTTTCCCCCAAGGGTCTATTTTCTATGCAATTTAAGAAACAGCAAAGGAGAGGAATTTCATTTCAGTCAATGGAATGGAAGAACTCACTGGAACAAGACTTTGTTGCATAACTCAGAACCAAGAATCTTAAAACCCAGTCAGAAATCCCTGCTTTGTTTCTGCCCTCTGTGTCAAGGAGGGGCACAGTCTTCATTCTGGAGTTGCCATCTGGAGGCCAGCTTCTGGTTGGCGAGTAGCTCAGTTAGGATTAAACCAGCATCACAGGGCTGCCTGTCACGGGACATGAGCACAACACTGAGTGAGAACACATTAGACCAGAGACTACCAGGAGATAAGGGCACAATAAAATGTCGGATCTTATTTCTTAGGAACAGTCACTGGTCAGAGGAATGTATAACCAGAGAGCATTATAATAGAGCTTATTCTACACAAATCAAAATGTATAAACCTGAATCTTCTCTGGAGATTAGAAAATTAGAAATGACAGACATTTTTATTTTCAAAACCATTTAAGGTCCCTGAATGGTGCAAGCTATTTGCATTCAACTACTACTGGTGTGGTGCTGTAGGATACACACTAGACTGAAAGGTCGGCAGTTCAGACCCACCAGCCATCCCTCAGAAACCTTATACAAGGTTAGAACTCAGTAGCACTTAACAACAACAACTACTACCTTAAAAGACTCCTGGTTTGATGCTATAGGATAAACACTGGAATGCTAATCACAAGGTCTGTAGTTCAAACCCATCAGCTGCTCCTCAGAAACACTATGTAGGGTTTCTCTGAGTCTGTCAGTTTGGTATACTGTGAAGGCTTGCATGTTGCTATGATTCTGGAAGCTCTGCCACCAGTATTTTAACTACCGGTAGGGACACCCATGGTGGACAGGTTTCAGATGAGCTTCCAGACTAAGGAAGATTAGAAAGAAGGAGAGACTACTTCTGAATATTTAGTTACTGGAAAAGAAAACCTTATTAGTAGCAATGGTACACTGTCAGCACCAGAATATTGAGTTTTGAAACATGATGAAGAGCACCAGAATATTGTCAGACATGGTGCCGGAAAATTAGCCCCTCAGGGAGGAAGGCACTCAAAATATGACTGGGAAGAGTTGCCACCTCCGAGTAGAGTTGACCATGATGATACCAATGGAGTAAAGCTTTCAGGACCCTCATTTACTGATGGGGCACAACACAAAATGAGGAGAAACAGCTATAAACAACCATTAATAATTGGAACATGGAATGTACAAAGTATGAATCTAGGAAAATTGGAAGTTGTCAAATATGTAATGGTATGCATTAGCATCGATATCCTAGGCATCAGTGAGCTGAAATGGACTGGTGTTAGTCATTTGGAATCTGACAACTACATAGTTTTCTATGACGAGGATGACAAATTGAAGCGGAATGGCATCCCATTCATCATCTAAGAGAACGTTTCAAGATCTGTCTTGAAGTACCGTGTTGTCTGTGATAGGATAATGTACATATGCCTACAAGGAAGACCAGTCAATACCACTATTATTCAAATTCAAGCATCAAACACAGAAGCCAGTGATGATGAAAATGAGTAATTCTACTAACTTCTTCAGTCTGGAATTGATCAAACATGTAATCAAGATGTATTGATAACTACTGGTGTTGGAATGCAAAGGCTGGAAACAAAGAGGAAGGATCGGTCGTTGGAAAATAATGGTCTTGGTGATAGAAATGAGGCTGGAGATCGCATGACAGAATTTTCCAAGACCAAAGACTTCTTCATTTCAAGTACCTTTTTTAAACAGCATAAAAGATCACTAAGTTCATGGACCTCACCAGATGGAATACACAGAAATCAAGTTGACTACAGCTATGGAAAGAGATGGTAGAAAAGCTCCATATCATCAACCCAAACAAGGCCAGCGGCAGGCTATGGAATAGACCATCGATTGCTCATAGTCAAGTTCAGGCTAAAGCTGAAGAAAATGAAAACAAATCCATGAGAACCAAGATGTTGTTGTTAAATGCTGTCGAGTCGGTTCCAACTCAAAGAAACCTGTATAGGGCTTCTGAGGAATGGCTGATGGGCTTCAACTGCTGATCTTGTGGTTCAAACCAACTTTGCAGTCCGGCACATTAACCCCCAGGGCCACACCAGGATTCCTCATGAGGGGCATTGGTCTATAATCTGTGTTGGAAGAAGTACACCCAGAATGCTCCCTAGAAGCCAGGATGGCCAGACTTCATCTCTCATACGCTGGACATATTGTCAGGAGGGACCAGTCCCTGGAGAAAGACATAATGTTTGGTAAAGTGGAGGGTCAGTGCAAAAGAGGAAGACCCCCAATGAGATGGATTGGCACAGTGGCAGCAGCAATGGACTCAAATGTAGCAATGATTGTGAGGTTGGTGCAGGACTGGGCAGTGTTTTGTTCTGTTGTGCATAGTTGATACTGACTTGATGGCATATGAGTTGATACTGACTTGATGGCATCTAACACTAATAACGATGAGTCAAACCAATTCAAGGGCACTTAAAAACAACAACTACCCTAAAGTTTGTCAGTGTCAACCTATTCAGCAGCACCATGGAAGAAAGGCCTGGCAATCTTCTTCCATAAAGATGACAGCCAAGAAAACCCTATGTAGCTGTTTTACTCTATAACATTTGGGGTCACTATGAGCTGCCAATAGATTTAGATGGTAGATCTTGAGAAAGTAAATACTGGCCCTGAATACAGTGAATGTGTCATTAAGTGGGTGGTTTGTGAGTATCTAGGAGAGGAAGTAATATTATTACAAACAACATGTTTATTAAAGTATTATGTATCCATTATCCAGTTTCTCATTTTGTTTTTGAAACTTAAATGGAAAGACATGGAAAAACAATTATTTCAAAAGATTAGAAATGTTGTATTTTACCAGAGGGAGAGGCATGACTCAAGCCCTTGAAATAAGTTATTTTTTGTTTGTTTTTTTTGTATTGTCATTTAAAAAAAATGTGTGTGTTGTCACCGGGTGGTACCAACAGTTAACTTGCTTGCCTCTCAAAGGAAGTCATCATTAAAGTACCCCCCATAAAACACCTTTTTGAAAAGTAAATTCAATAGGTTGTGATAAGTTCAGTCACTCAGCCGGTTGATTGGGTTGGAGAAAGGTAGTTTGGAAGAAAATGGGCCATTATCCTTTCCTTAAACTTCTTGCTGCTAGTAATTCTAAGGTTAAAGAGATTTGATTTCTTGGTCTTCCATCTTCTCTATGATTGCCCTCTATTCCTAAGAGAACAGATTATATTTTCCAGGTCTTCCCTTCGTTTTTGCTGCCTGCCGTTAGCTCTGATGCATGCCTGGTCTTACACCTTTCTTCATGATCACTGGTATGTTTGAATTCAATGCTTTCCAACCTGGGGGCTCATCTTCCAGCATTATATGTGAACATTTTCTGTTGTGCCCCATAAGGTATTCACTGGCTAAGTTTTGGAAGTTGATTGCCAGGTCTTTCTTCTTAGTCTGTGTTAGTCTTGTCTGTTTTGGTCTTCCCTTACATGCCTCACAAACTGACAGATGAACTTGCACCCTAGGACATGGGAGAGCAAAACAAAAGGATCTGCACATGTTCATAAAGGACACATCATAGGTGCTGGTATTTGATTATTTTAGCATTTTGACTTATTTTGACACATAAGTTTTATCATGCCCATTTTACAGTTTACAATTGAAAGAATCAAGGCTAAGCAAGATTAAGTCCCTTGCCTACATTTACTTCATTAATTTACTCAGGCATCTGGCTCCAAAATCTTTGCTCTTGTTTCTCTCATGGTTCCTTCCTGTGTTTCTGACCTTCATGTTCTCTCCAGACAGAGATTCAGATATGTCCATAGCATAACCGAGTCCGGGGCAAGCAGCAAGTCATTTTGGTGAACACTCCTCTCCTGCCCTGTCTTTTATTGGAGCCCCTGGGTGATGCAAATGGCTAATCTGCTTAGCTAGTAAAACCAAGGTTGGAGGTTGGAGTCCACCCAGAGGCACCTCAGGCGAAAGACCTGGTGATCTACTTTAGAAAAATCAGCCATTGAAAACCCTTTGCGCACAGATCTCCTGTGACCAGCATGGGGCACCATGAGTCAGAATGAACTCGACAGCAACTGGGCATGTTTTTATGTGCTCTTTCTCATGTTTCCCCACCGCCCAGCAACCTACGGAAGGAGTCACACAAGGGATTTGTCACTTGCGATCAAACCAGTGATCCATCCAGCTCAGTTTCCCGCCTCTTGAGTTTGCCTGAGTCTTGACACTGGAGCAGGAGACAGACGGCTTGCTCAGCAGCCCCTACGGCGTGCAAACAATATAGCATGTTGTAAGTGGTCTGAAGAAATCCCTGCCGACCCCCGCCATTTGTGCCCCAGGAGCAGATTTAATGAAGCAAATGGCCAGGTGAGGTCACAGACCAAATTCCAGGCATGTTTGACCCACACCAGCTTGAAGCGCCTCCTTGCATCTCCCTGTCAGATTTATAGACACATCTGAATCTCATTTTTGAAATTTCAGCCTCTGGGCTTTGATATATTCCTCTCTAATGCTTTTCTGCTGTGGCTGGGGACAGATAGGAAGACTCATGTCTGCAGTAGAATGAAGATTAACAGAGAAGGACACTCTAAAACCATCTTTAAAATGATTTTGGAAGCATTGACCTTGGCGATGTCTGTATTTGTTTCCTAAGGCCACGGTGACAAAGTCCGACAACGTGGGTGGCTTTAAATGACAGAAATGTACCCCCTCACAGTTCTGGAGGCCAGAAGGCCAAATCCAGGGTGTCTGCAGGAGCATACTATCTGAAGGTTCCCGGACAATATCCTTTCCTGTCTCTTCCAGTTACTGACAACCCAGCAGTTTCTTGGCTTGTGGTGGCAAAACTCCAATCTCTTCCCATTTTCAATGCAACTAGCCAGTTTCCCTCTGTGCTTGTCTGCCTCTGCCTCTTTCCTGATTTTATAAGACCTGCTGTTGTCAGTTATTATTGAGTTGTCCCTCAATATATGACGATCCTATACACAACAGAAACAAAACAAAACAAAAAAGCTGCCCAGTCTCGTACTATCCCCACCATCAGTTGTGGATCAGACTATTGTCATCCATGGGATTTTCACTGGCTGGTTTGTGGAAGTAAAATCACCAGGTCTTTCTTCCTAGTCTGTCTTAGTCTGGAAGGTCCACTAAAACCTGGTCAGCATCAAACAACATGCAAGTGTCCACTGCCAAATGGGTAGTAGCTGCACATGAGGTCTGTTATGGGGACTGCAAACCTAAGGACAACTCTCTAATAAGATGCAGACCTATCTGGTGCTGTAGGATAAGCACTGGACCACAAGGTCAGCGGTTCAAACCCACCAGCAGCTCCTCAGAAACCCTGTACAGGGTTGTGATGAGTCAGAACGGGCTCTAGGGCACTTAACAACAACTACTCCAGTGTGACCTTGTGTTAGCTGATGATGTCTTCAAAGACCCTATTTCCAAACCAATTCACTTTCACAAGGACTCAGAGTTAAAACTTCAACTTATCTTTTGGGGTACACAATTTAACTCATAACAATGTCTTACAGACAAATGATCATTTTAAAAAAAGGTTTTCTTATTCAAATGTGTTTCGTTTACATCTGCCAACACTCCTTTCAGCTTGTCTTTTAATCACATCCTTGCCGTTGCTGAAGGCTGTCGAAGGCAAATACTTCCTATGCCCTTTGTTGATGTTGTTCTTAAGTGCCATTGAGTCAGTTCCAACTCATAGTAATCCAGTGTAGGGTTTCTGAGGAGCAGCTTCATGGGTTTGAACTGCCAACCTTGTGGCTCAAGCCGACCTTGCTGTCTAGTGCTTATCATACTGTGCCACACAAGGGCAAGGCTAATGACTCATCGATAAGGCAGGTAAAACAAAAAATCATGTTGCAGTGACTGAGGCAGACACAAAAGGAGCAGGAACTCCAAGGACCCTGAAGTCTGGGAAGTGTTGCTGGAAGCATCCTGAGCTGTCAGAGGCAGGCACTGCTATGGAGTGTATTAAAGCTAAACTAATCAAAGGCCCAACCCAAAGCCATGTGGATTCAAGATCAACACCTCACGCCCCTCAGGGACACAGGCCAGCTGTTGCCCCTTTGCCTGTGAAGTGGACCCTGTGTGATTTATGGCCTCTTCTGCCATGTGTGCCTATCATGGGCCCAGGGGACTTAACATTAATAGTGCTGTTGTGGGATCAAGTCCTTTTTATTCTTTTAAAACATTTTTTAAAACTTTTCCCACAACTCCTTGTTTAGTGTGACTTTTGGCTTACTTTTATACTTATTTTCTCTTCTTCTTTTTATGTGTGAGGCTGAATTAAGCTTGGTCCACAGGAGCAATGGGTTGTTCTTGTTGCTAAGTGCTGTCAAGTTGGTTCCAAATTATAAAGACTCTGTATAGGGTTTCTAAGGAGCGACTGGTGGGTTTGAACCACCAGCCATTTGTTTAGCAATCCAGTAGTGATCCTACAGTTCCATACCAGGTCAGGAGCAATGTAGATCATGTCAAAAGAGGACCAGCACCCTCTTCTCCCCTGACCACTTCTTGCTCTTTTGAATGTAATTGTGAGCCTTGTGAACTTGGCTGGAGCCTTTCTCAGATCATGGTCAGGAACCGCATATAGCATCTGTTAAGGCAACGTCTGCCCACATCTACGACTGTGGGCCCATACAGTTATAATAGAGTTTAGAAGTTCCTATTTGAGAGGGACACAGCAAATGTAACAGCATGTGCATTTCTTGTCTATTGTATACATGTGTTGTTGTTGTGAAGTGTTGTCAAGTTGTTTCTGACTCATAGCGACCCTGTATAGGATTTCCAAGGAGCAGCTGGTGGTTTTGAACTGCCAACTTTGTGGTTCAAAGTCCAGTGTTGATCCTATAGTACTACACTAGGAGTCTTGTACATATATTGTTGTTGTTTAGTGCTGTCGAGTTGATAACAACCCATCTACGGTTTCCAAAGAGTAGCTTGTGGGTTTGAACTGTCATCCTTGTGGTTCACAGTCCAGTGCTGATCCTACAGCACCAACACTAGGAATCCATGTGGATTTGAACAATCGACATTGTGGCCCAGGGCTGATCCTACAACGCCACACCAGGAAACCCTGTACAGGGTTGCTATGAGTTGGAACCAACTTGATGGCCCTTAACAACAATAACAATGGCATTGTAGGATCAGCAACGAACTGCAATGTCAGTGGTTCAAATCCACCAGTTGCTCCTCAGAAACTCTATACAGGGTCACTATGATTGGCAAAGACATGATGGCACTTAACAACAACAACAGCAACAACAATATATATGTTTTGATAGCCATAATAAATGGCTGTTACTGGCTTACATAGATTCCTTGTGTGGCGCTGTATGATCAGCACTGGACAGCAAACCAAAAGGTTGGCAGTTCAAACCTACCAGCTCCTCCTTGGAAATCCTATACAGGGATGCTATGATTCAGAACTGACTTGACAGTACTTTACACCAACAACTGGTTTACGATTGTACTGCACTCTACTGAATGTTCTAAGAAGTGTGTCATAGAACGTGTATGCTTTGACTCCTAGGCAGTAGTATCCAGCTTAATTTTCTTTTGAAAACATTACTGTTAAGTGCCTCATAACTCCCAAATGCAGTAAAACCAGTGTTTGTGGTAGGAATTGTGAAAGATCAAGGAAAAGTATCAATTTGGAAGTGACACAAAGCATTATTAAACAACATGAAGGTGGAAAATCAGTGAATGCTATTGCTCTCGATTCAGGCATGTTGAACTCAAAAATCACAATGATCCTCAAAAACAAAGATGAAATTCTTCAAGCTGTTAACAGATTGGCTCTGCTGAAAGCTACAAGGTTAATTCGAGAGGAACCCACATCAGAAATTGGCAAATGGCCATGATGGGGATTGAGGACCAAATACAAAAGCCAATCCCTCTCAAAACACTGAGGTACCAAGCTTGTTCAAGATGCATAAAGAAAAAAGCAGGACCAGACTGTATATGGTGTTTTTACAACATCCAAATCATACAACGTCTGATTTCAAAGAATGCATTGTGGACAGTAAGCGACATGTAACAGGGAACATCAGAGGAATCCTTTGAATGAAGCCACTTCCAAGTCCCTCCTAGAGAGCTGATAATACCATCCATGTTATCATCTGTTTTTTGGAATGTGACCTAGGTTCAGTTATCCCCACGGAGGTGGGATGGAGGGCAAATTTGCACTAGGAGTGATGGTCAGGAGTTCAATCTGATTACATTGGCATTTCCCTTTGGAAAGTTGCGAAGCACTGACATTAAACTATCCTCCCAGTTAATGAAGGATTTTAATATAACAGGAGCAAAGAAATTTAATGAGCATGGTGGCACGCTGGCTGCTGAATTAATAATGGAGCCAAGGAGGCTCTGGGCTTATCTGCCATTAGGCATCTCTGAGCTGGCAGGAGGAGCAAACTGACAAGAATCACCGTGGAAATGATTGAGTTTCTCAAGCAGCCTGTGTTATTTTAATTAGAAGGGATATTGAGAGCATGGTGCATTGATCAACTGGAGAAATAATGAATGCTATTTCTTCTCCCCCCTATCTCTCTCCACCCCCTTCAAATGAAGCAATTATTCCACTGACCTCGGGAACTGCATTTCAAAGAGGTCTGAAGACAGGCTTAGGCCTGCTGTTCTGATGAATTCTGCGTGCCCAATTACTGACCTCAGGAGTCAGCATTCTGAAGATTAGAGTCACGGGGCGTTTACTTCACAGACTCACTTCTAATAATATACCTTCCGTGCAGACACCATTAACCTGCCTTTTCCAGTTAGCCAATAAGGTATGTCTAGGGGCAACATTTTTATCAGCTCTTTGGGGTCAGGGCCCTGACTCTAATTAGAAACAGGGCCATCTGCAAGGGAAAGTAATAAAAGCATCCAGCCAGTTAATGCTGACGGTGAGGGAAGGCAGGGTGAGAAGTCATTCTGAGTCTTAGCACCTACAGAAACAGTGCACCTCCCAACTGAGAGAATCATAGATCGGCTAGGCATTTTAAAGTTGAGCTCTTATTTTCCTTGCAAATTGTATTCCTATAACCTGGACCACTGATATTCTTTAAACCCATCTCCTTTGAATGTTACATGACTCCTTCCCCTTGTCTCCTATCTTAGTTTCCTTCCTGCCATAACAAAAAATTCCACAAGTGGGTGGCTTTGTTGTTGTTCTTGTTAAGTGCCATCAAGTCAGTTCTGAGTCATAGCAACACTGTACAGGGTCTCCAAGGAGTGACTGGTGGGCTTGAGCCACCAACCTTGCAGCTAGCAGTCCATTGCTGATCCCACAGCGCCACTCTAGGACAGGAATTCATGGTCTCAAAAACTAAGTCTGAATCGGGGCATCAGCAGAACCATGTGCTCTCCTCCCTGTTCTAACATGCTAATTGCAATGGCGTGGATTCCTTCCACTCATGGTGACCCCATGGGTGTCAGAGTAGAACTGTGCTCAATAGAGTTTGTAATGGCTGGGTTTTTGTTTTTGTTTTTTAAAAATAGATCTCCATGAATAACACCTTACTGAAGAGCGACTGGATAATAGAAGAAATTAAACGTGAATTCAGAAAGTTCCTAGACACAAACAGGTCAAACAGGCTGGTAATGGTATAATGAAAGACATATTGATCAATGGAACAGAATTGAGAATCCAGAAATTAATCCATCCACAGCCAACTGATTTTCGACAAAGTACCTAAGTATATTGCATGGGGAGGAGATGGTCTCATCAACAGATGGTACTGGCAGAATTGGAAAGTGATATGCAAAAGACTGAGACAAGACCTTTATCTCATACCTTATACAAAAACCAACTCAGCATGGATTAAAGACCTAAATGTGAATCCCAAAATTACAAAGGTCATCAATGAAAAAAATAGGGGAAAATGTGAGAGCATACAGGGCATATACAGACTACCAAACATTTTTAAATGTACACAAACAAAAATAGACAAAATAGGTCAATGGGACAAACTAACAATTAAAAACTTATGTGCATCAAAAGGCTTCATCAAAAGAGTAAAAAGGGAGCCCACAGAATAGGATAAAATCTTTTGCAACGACGCATCAGATAAGGGACAAATTTCCAAAATATATAAGAACCTACAACATCTCTACAAGAAAAGGACAAATAACCCAATTAAAAAATGGGCACAAGACATGAATAGACACTTCACCAAGGAGGAGATCTGGGCAGCCAACAAACATATGAAGAAATGTTCATGATCACTGGCCATTAGAGAGATGCAAATCAAAACAACAATGAGCTATCATCTCACACCAGCAATAATAGCAAAGATCAATAAAGAAGAGTACAATAAGTGTGGCCGAGGATGTGGAGAGACTGAGACCCTACTACATTGCTGGTGGGATTGCAAAATGGTCCAACCACTCTGGAAAAAAATATGGCTCTTCCTCAGAAGGTTGGAAATAGAGATACCGTATGATCCAGCAATTCCTCAACTTGGTATTTATCCACAAGAAATACGAGCCATAACGTGAGTAGATATATGTGCACCAGTGTTCACAGCAGTTCAATTTACAATAGCAAAAATATGGAGACAGCAAAAAGATGGAGAAACAAACTTTGGTACATGCACACAACGAAATACTATGCTACCCTGAAGGAAGCAGCAAGCCACTGCATAACATGGATAAACCTTGAGGACATTATGCTGAGTGAAATCAGTCAGTTGTAAAAGGAGAAATACAGCATAGAGCCATTATTGTAAAAGATTAAGAAAAAGCACCCATACTGAAAGAGGGGAAAAAATCATCTTTTATTTTTTAATTTTATTATTATTATTATTTTATAATTTTTATATTTATGTTGGTTACCAGGGTGTATGCGGGGGAAAGAGGGGAAGGCGGAACACAGGGTAGGGAATAGACACAAGATAGTGGAACACAGGGTATGGAATAGATACAGGATAGTTTGGAGCTGGAGGGGGTGGGCAATACACTAGAAGGGGAAGGGGAAAGGAAAAATAAGGTGGATGGGAGAATAGCTAGGCAGGTTTACATGGGCTAAATGGGGCGGAGGTAAATAACTATCTGAGCACAAACATAGAACAACAGGGCTCTTGGATACAAAGCTTGAGGCATAGTTTGAATGGGTAAAAGTGGAGAAATGATGTTAAGATGCTTGGCTGTCTGTTGAATCTTGGTTTCCCTTGCCTACTATTATAAAATAGACACTTGAAGGGGAGAGAGAGGAATAGCTAGAAACATCACCAGAGAAAGCTTGTACGTCTGTCTTCACCCTAACTGTTTGGTATAACTAAAATGGGGCTAGAACTTGCCCAGTGATGGAGGCTTCCTGCAGAGCCTTTGCATTGCACAAAACCATAAGTGGAATCCTGATCATCATCCAGAATCTTCTGAGGTGGAACATTCCCACATGAAAGGACAAGTAGACCAGTCTGGAGCAGCTAGACGAACACAAGATACTTCTTGAAAGAAAGACCAACAGAAAAAACCCCAAAACTCAAAAAAACAAAACAGCAGTCCAATTGACTACTACAAGAATAAGCAAATTGTTCCCCAGGGAGCCATCAAGGCAAGTGGTCAGGTCCCTTTAAGGCAAACCTCCTTCCAAGACTGAAACTCAAATGGAATACGCTAGCAGGCATATGGTCCTGACCTTGTTGGTCACCGATAAGGGGAAGAGAGGAAAAAACAGCAATGAAGTTGTGAACTAAGTTTGACCACATTCAATAGACTCCTGTTAACCTGGATTGAGATCTGGTTAACCAGCAGTGTGGTGAGACCTGGGGACTCCTGGTCCCAGGGGCAAGGAAATGGCTCCAGATGACTAGAACGGAGTGTGAAGCATCCAGCTATTGTAAAGAGAGCGGGATGACCAAGAACACCCTCACTTGCAGATAGTGCACATTTGACCTGGCACCAATGGCTAGATGATCAGAACACCACTAGAGGAAGAAAGAAGAGGGGAAACAACAACAAACAAAGAGTAACCCACTATAAGTGTATGATCTTGACCTATGCTTGTGGATGAAGTATGACAAAGGAGTGTACAAATCTCTACAGAGAGGATCATTCCCATCCCCTTGGTACACAGGGCCGACAGGGAAGGGGAAGTTAGACACTGGCTACTCAAAATGGGGGGACTACAAAGGCAAGAAGTGACTGGCTTACAAGCTTTCAATAGGGAACCTAGCTCCAGAGGATACAGGGAAAGATAGAACCTCCACTGAATTGTTTCCAACCTATCTGGAGGGGTTTAATAAAAGATGAGGGTAAAAGGACTCCTGATTCAATAGGGAATGATTGCTTTCAGGTCTGACAGTGAGTGTTGGAAAGGTAAATGTAAATGCTTGGTAACCAAAGGAGGGGAGCGCTGATCCCTGGAACCATCAAGGGAGAAAAGCAAAGTGCTAGATGTTTCTGGAGAGACAATGACACTAGCATGGAGGCAGAAGGAGTGACTGGAGACTCTCGAGTCAGGGAGGGAGGGGGTAATGTGCTGGCAGTCGGGATGGAGGGGCAGAAGTGTGGGGTGTACCCTTTGAGTGTTTGATGAGGCATGCAGGGGATCGTGATCATTGCAATGAAACAAAGTATGATGGGATGAATATAAAAATAATGTTCACCCATGTAAACTAACACATAAGTCACAATAAAAACTTAAGAAAAATAAACAAAACTCCAGGTCTTTCTTCTGAGGTACCTATGGATGGACTGGAACCTTCAGCCATTTTGTTAGCAGCCAAGGTTGTTCGTGTTAACTGTTTGCACCATCTGGGGTGGCTCTCTCTTCTCTGGTGCTGGTGGTGTGCCATAGAGTTGGTTCTGACCCATAGAGACCCTGTATAGGATTTCTGAGGCTATAAATCTTTACAGGAGCAGAAAAGCCTCTTATCCTGCAGAGTGGCTGGTGTTTTCGAACTGCTAACATTGAAGTTAGCAGCCTGACTCATAACCACTACGTTACCAGAGCTCTCTGCTCCAGAAGATAATTTCTTGTCCATTAGCTTCTGGCAGCTCCAGGTGTTTCTGCACACTCCTAGCCTAGTGGATGAATCCTCACATGGCATCTTCCCACTGTATGTGTGTCTCTCCATGTTGGTTTCTTGTTTTTGTGCATCACCATTCAGAAAGGGATAGGTTTAGCCTACCAGTCTCTGGAATTGCCTCTAGCATAACAAAATATTTCTAAACAGAGACACATACACAGTTATAGGGATTAGGACTTTGACATATCATTTCAGGATGCACCATTCAATCCATAACACTTCCAAACACGGAGACCTTTGACCATTATCTATTGATTGATGTTGTTATTAGGTGTTGAGGAGTTGGTTCTGGTTCATGTTGTTGTTGTTAAGTGCTATTGAGTCAGTCGAGCACATTAATCAGCAGCACCACACCAGGACTCCATTCTGACTCTTTATTGTTGTGAAGTGCCGTCGAGTCATTTATGACCCGTGGTGACCCTGTATAGGGTTTCCGAGGAGTGGCTGGTGAGCTTGAACCACCGACCTTGTGGTTCAAACAACTTTGCACTCCAGCGCATTAGCCCACAGCGCTACCCCAGGACTGCTTCTGACTCATAGCTATACCCTATATACGACATATGGAAGCACTGCCAGGTTCTTTGCCATCTTTACAATCTGTTTAAGTTTGTCATTGCAGTGACTTTATCAACCCATCTTGTCAGGGGTCTTCCTCCTTTTCAATGACCCTCTACCAAGCATGATGTTCATCACCGGGGACTGGTCCCTCCTGATAACATGTCCAAAGTATGTGATCCCAAGTCTTGTCAACCTCTTTTCTAAGGAGCATTGTGACTAAACTTCTAAGATTGTAGTTGTTGTTGTTGTTAAGTGCCATTGAGTTGGTTCTAACTCATAGCAAGCCTGTATAGGGTTTCCAAGGAGCAGCTGGTGGGTTTGAATTGATGATCATGTGGTTTGAAGTTCACTACTGATCCTACAGCGAGCGCCACCCAGAAGTCCAAGATGGGAGATGGTGGTGGTAGTGGTTATGTGCTGTGGAGTCAGTTCTGATAGTGTGAGCTTATTCCTGGATGGATATGCCTTAAGATTTTGGTTATCAGTGACTCTTTGTATTTAGCACATAGTGTATTTGGAATGATACTAAATAGGTACTCACTAAATCATTGTTTAATGAGTTAAAGAAGAAGAGAAAGAAATGTGACCGGAGCAACAAGCTGTGGGTGTGGGTGTCGGGAAGTGGTGAGGCTTGGGGGGTGGTGAGGGATGAGTCTGGTGAGGCAATAGGTGTTTCATCAGTCACCTTAAATAATTTGGGCTTTATCCTAAAGACACTGAGTGAAGCTGATGATGTAGCATCTTTGTCTGCTATGTGTCAGAAATATGGGATGGGGTATAAATGCAGATCTTTACTGCAAAGCTAGTCATACAATTTTAGCAGATAACAAGTAGACATTGGAGCTAGAGGCTGGCGATCCATGAGAAGCCCACCTCTGATGGGCATCTGGGGTTCCTCTCTCTAGTCTCTGTGCTTACCTTCCTTTACTTTTCCCCATTCCTACTCTTTGCCTTTCTCCCATGTCCTGCTTCCGCCTGGAGGAATAGGGTTAGAAACCTGAAGTCCTGTGCTTTGGGAGAAATCCCCAGATCCTTCACATTCTGCAGCAAAGCATCTCTAAAACTACCCTCTCTCTTCCTACAGTGTGACCTTGGACTATCATTACACCTGGAAACTTGGTTCCACTTTATTTGGCTCTAAGTCTCATCGAGTCAGTTTTGACTAATAGTGACCCTGTACAGGGTTTCTGAGGAGCAGCTGGTGGGTTGAACTGCTGACTTTGTAGTTTTGCAGTCCAGTGCTCCATACCGGAAGTTCTTGTTTGGCTCTACACCTATTCTTTTTCCATTTACCACTTCTCCAAGGTCTCCAGGATTTAATAGCAGTACTATTAGAACTTAGTTTTATAAATGGAATTAGAAGAAACTTTTCTCAAAATTGTCACTAATGAAGTTGGTGGTGGAGGTTGTGTGCTGTGGAGTCAGCTCTGACTCATAAAGTTTTCCTAGACTGTAAATTTTTATGGGAGCAGAAAGCCTCATCTTTCTCTCATGGAGTAACTGGTAGATTGGAACAGCTGACCTTGAGGTTAGTAGTCCAACATGTAAACCCACTATGCTACCAGGGATCCGACTGATGAGTTTTTTCTTCTTGTTAAGTGTCATCGAGTCGGTTTTGACTCACAGCAACCCTGTATAGGACCAAGATGAGGCTGGTGAGTTTGAACCACCGACCTTGTGGTTCAAACCAATCTTGTGGTCCAATGCTTTACCCCTCTGCAACAGTTTAGATTAGTCTTACTTCTAATATTCATTTTTAAATGAGGGGAATGTAATAAGATTTATTTTCCCTTTGTTATGGGACAGTGTTCTCTTCCCAGTGATGAGGAAAAGGGCTTTGTAGACTTCACACCATGTTTTTTCCATCTTTTAAACTCTAAGAGTCTCTCAAACTTAAAAGAGAGATTTCAAACTAGGCCTCATCCTAGGAGAGAGGCCAGAGGGAAGGCAGGTTCCAGGCCCCATACCACTGTTTCAGCCAGAGCGAATGGCACTGCGTGGGTGCTGGCCTCTGGGTCAGATCCCATTGGAATCAAGAAGTCCACAGTTGATCAAAGGCTGAAATCACTGCTCAAGAGTTGAGGTTCAAGGTGGACTACCTAGCAATGGAAATAGAGTCACTCTATCAAAATGTCAGTGTAACTCTGAGCACAAAGTCTTCAGCCATTGTTACAGAGGAAGTGTTTGCCAGGCTTGTTATCATTGCTGCTATTCCTGAATACACCCCATGATCTTTCCTCTAGACAATCTGTCAAGCTGACCTGTAAAGAGTCCCAAAAAACAAGCACCATAAACTTCTGAGCTGATCTCTGTACCTCAAATTTAAATGGTCCAGTAGATCCCCTTGGGAGCCACTGTTTTGATTGGACCTATTGTTTTTTGA
>NW_006408625.1:555225-557067 GCF_000296735.1 Chrysochloris asiatica
ATATCTATAAATATATAGTAGAACCACTGGTGGCACAGTGGTGAAAGCAATTGTCAGGAGAAAGATAAAGCATTCTCTTTCTGTAAAAGATCCATAGCCTTGGAAACCCTATGGGAGAGTTCCATTCTGTCTTATAAGTGTCTATGAGTCAGAAATCACTCAACAGCAAGAGTGGGTTTGGTTTGGATTTTATATATATATGAGGACCTTCAAAAAGTTTGTGGGAAAATTCGATTATCTTTTAATTCCAGTTTTCCACGAACTTTGTGAAGTATATTTGTATGTGTATGTGAACTGTGTTTGTGCCCATACAACTAATGGAGCCTTGCAAACACATTTCTAAATCAATAAGCCTGAAGACAATCGGTTAGGCCATTTCTTCATTATAACCTGAGCACTGCCACCCTTCTGCCTTGTTTGTTTCTTCACCTTGGCAAATGTCATGTGTGCGCAAAGCCTTACTACAAGTGTCATACCCTCTTAAGGGGTTCCTGATTTGCCTCGTTGACTTTTCTTTTCTTGCAAAGCCAAATGTGATTCTCATCATCTCTGAGACCACTTAGTATGATTGTAATTCTTTTCTGGTGTGTCTTTCTTTTTTTTTTTTTTAATCTTCCAGTTTTATTGCTTTATTATATTTCTAAGCATGCTCAACATTTCTTAAGCTAAAAGAACTGAAGAAAACATCCAAGCCTCAACTTGTAATATTGAAGGATCATATGAGCAAAATGAATCCTGATGTAGTGCTGTAGGAAAATCGCTGGGCTGCCAACCACAAGATCGATGGTTCAACCCCATCAGTCACTCCTTAGAAACCCTAGACAGGGTCACTATGAGTCAGAACGGACTTGACAGCATGTAACAATGACATAGACAAAATATTGAATGATGCAGAAAACATAAAAAAATATGGAAAGAATACAGAGTCACTGTAACAATAAGAATTGGTGATGTTCAACTATTTCACAAGATGCTATATGACCAAGAACCAATGGTACTGAAGGAAGAACTTGCACTGAAGGCATTGACAAAAAACAAAGCTCCAAGACTTGATGGAATACAAATTGAAATCTTTCAACAGACTGACGTAGGACGAGAGGTACTCACTCATCTATGCCTAAAAATTTAGGAGACAGCTACCTGGTCAATCAATTGGAAGAGATCATGTTTTGTATATTTCAAAGAAAGGTGACCGAATGAAATAGAAAAATATAATTAATTTCACATGCAATTAAAATTTTGCTGAAGTTAATTTAAAAATGATTGTAGCTGTATATTGACAAGGAACTGCCAGAAATTCAAGCTGGATTCAGAAGAGGACATGGGACCAGGGATATCATTACTGAAGTCAAATGGATCTTGGCTAAAAGCAGAGAATACCAGAAAGATGTTTGCCTGTACTTTATTGACTATGCAAAGGTTTTTGCTTGTGTGGATCATGACAAGCTATGGATAGCATTGTGAAGAATGGGTATTCCAGAACACTTCATGAGGAATCTGTACAACAGAGAAGCTGGATCACCTGAAAAAGAACATGACATTAAGATTGGAGGAAGACTCATTAACAACCTGTGATATGCAGAGGATACAACTTTGCTTGCTGAAAGCTAAGAGGACTTAAAATACTTACTGATGAAGATGAAAGATCACCACTTTCAGTATGAATTACACCTCAATGTAAAAAACAAACATCCTCAAAACTTGACCAATATATACCACCATAACAAGCAAAGAAAAGATTGAATTTATCAAAAACTTCATTTTACTTAGATCCACAATCAACTCTCATGCAAAGTACTGTTGTTGTTAAGTGTGGTAGAGTTGGTTCTGACTCATAGCAAC
>NW_006408625.1:557537-559344 GCF_000296735.1 Chrysochloris asiatica
TGTGGTGCTGTGGGTTAATGCACTGGACTTCAAAGTTAGTTTGAACAGCAAGGTTGGTGGTTCAAGCTCACCAGATGCTCCTCAGAAACCCTATGCAGGGTTGTTATGGGTCAGAACCGACTTGACAGCATTTAAAAACAATAGTATTGGAGAGGACATCATGCTTCATAAATTGGAAGGTCAACAAAAGAGAGGAAGAGCCCCCTCTCTGACACAGTGGCAGCAACAATGGGCTCAAACATAACAGCAGTTGTGAAGATGATGCAGGATTGGACAGTGTTTCATTGTGTTGTTCACAGGGCCGCTATGAGTTGGAACTGACTTGATGGCACCTAACAACAACAACAAATATGCTAATTGTAGTAGTTTACTCAGAAGCTATAGAGTTAAAAGTGAAATCTCACATCAGTTTGACTCCCCCACTACAGACTGGTTTTTCTTCCTTGAGTACACACAGACTAATGTGCCTTTCCAGTACTAGAGCCTCTCTCAGAGGATGATGGGAGGCTTGAATGATCATGAAGTAAACTTCCTGTCAGTTGTTCCAGCACATGTGTACAATTCCAAGGAGTCTACAATCTGTCCTTTAAGTTGGATTTAATTTATCTGATATAATTCACAGAGAAATTTGTGAGTGGATTTCCTCATTCATCTTTCTTGCCCGGGTTCCTTTCTGAGACCTGTTGACAATGAGTCAATTCTGATTCATAGTGACCCCATAGGACAGAGTGGAACTGCCCCATAGGTTCCGAGGGTTGGCATCTTCATAGAGGCAGAATGCTGTATCTCCCAAAGACTGGCTGGTGGGTTAGAGCCCCCAGTCAGTCTTTTGGTTAGCAGCAGAGCACTTAACCACTGTGCCATCAAGTCTCCACCTAGACCCCTTACAGTGTGTGTATAATTCCCATAGCCCAAAATGAAAGGATCCCCTAGACTGGCCTTTCACATCCATGCCCTTTTTCCCTCCTTCTGCATGTGCTGCCTTTTAGTCTCTTTTATCCTTGTTATCCTGAGGTCAGCAAGCTTTTTCCCTAATAGCTACATAATGAATATTTTAGGCTTTGTGAGCCAGACTGTCTCTAGCTACTGTGCCACTGTAGGGCAAAAGAAGCCAGAAACCGTATATAAATGAATGTCTGTGTGCCAATAAAATTTGGTTCATGGACACTGAATTTTAAATTTCATAAAATTATTGTGTTATAGCATGGTCTTCTTTTTATTTCTCCAAATCATTTAGAAGTGTAGATACCACTCCCAGTCTCTGGGGTATACAAAAACAGGCAGTAGGCTGATTTGATCCAAGGGCCATAAATGCCAACCTTTGCTCTCATCCAAGTTCTCCCTTTCTTTGGTATTTGGTTTTAAATGAAGTTATGTTTTGAATTTGTATCCCTTTAAAAGTTAGGCTGATGTCCTAATTCCAGTCACTGTAGACATGACTCTATTTGGAAATAGGGGGTTTCTTTTACTATGCTAATGTGGCCACATTGAAGTCCAGTGGATCCTCAACCGAATCCCTCCTGCGTGGTTTCTTATTAAAAGAACAGAGCAGAAGAGACTTACACAGTGGGGAAGAGATCATGTGAAGAACAGCCCATAAGCCAAGTAATGTTAAGGGAAATCCTTCTTATTGGCAGGTGCCATTTAGTTGGTTCTGATTCAGTGACCCTGTGTACAACAGAAACGCCACCCCATTCTGTGCCATCCTCACGATTATTGTTTCACTTGAGCCCCTTGCTATTGCCACCGGATCAATCCATCTTGTGGGAGGAATTCCTCTCTTTCACTGATCCTCTATTTTTACCAA
>NW_006408625.1:560171-561008 GCF_000296735.1 Chrysochloris asiatica
CTGAAATCCTTCGCATAGTTAATAAAGTACAAGTAAACATCTTTCTGGTATTCTCTCCTTTCAGCTAAGATCCATCTGATATCAGCAATGATATCCTTCATACCACATCCTCTTCTGAATCTGGCTTGAATCTCTGGCAGTTTCTTATCAATGTATTGCTGCAATGGTATTTGAAATTTCTTCAGCAAAATTTTACTTGCACATGATATTAATGCTATTGTCCAATGATTTCCACATTTTGTTGGGTCATCTCTCTTTGGAATGGGCCTAAATATGGTTATCTTCTCATCAGTTGGCCAGGTAACTGTCTTCCAAATTTCTTGGCATAGATGAATGAGCACCTCCAGTGCTTCATCAGTTTGTTGAAAGATTTCCATTTGTATTCCATCAATTCCTGTAGCCTTGTTTTTTTGCCAATGCTGTCAGTGATGCTTGGATTTATTATTATTATTATTTTTTGGTACCATTGGTTCTTGATCATATGCTACTTCTTGAAATGGTTGAACATGGACCATTTCTTTTTGGTACAGTGACTGTGTATTCCTTTCACTTTCTTTTGATGCTTTTGCATCATTCGATATTTTCCTATAGAGTCCTTTGATATTACAACTCAATGCTTGAGTTTTTTCTTCAGTTCTTTCAGCTTGAGGAATGGAGAATACATTCTTCCCTTTTGGTTTTCTAATTCCAAAGTCTTTGCAGATTTCATGATCATGATTTATACTTTGTCTTCTTGAGCTACCCTTTGATATTTTCTCCCATTTGCTTTGGCTTCTCTATATTCAGGAGCAAGTTCCAGAGTCTCTTCTGACTTCCATTTTGGTCTTTTCTTTCTTT
>NW_006408625.1:562248-565475 GCF_000296735.1 Chrysochloris asiatica
CTGATTCATAACCACTACGCTACCAGAGCTCCTTAGTGCTTATCCTACAGCTCCTGAAAATCATGGCTTTAAAATTTCTGTGGACTGCCCTACCCACTGGAATGTTTGGTACTAATTTAGTGGTAAACTTTTTAAACTGAATTATTCCAGAGAATGTTAATCAATCCTTTATTTTTTTCAACCAATATCATCTTTTCCTCACTGTACCCATTCATAGGAGTCCTGGTGTGGTACTGTAGGATAAGCACCAGACCACAAGATCTGCAGTTCAAATCCATCTGCTGTTCCTTGGAAATCCTATACAGCAGGGCTGGGGAATATCTGGGAAATTTGGTCTGGCCCTACCAAGGCAACTGCAGTTCCAGCTATCAAATTGTTGCTGTTGTTGTCAAGTGCCTTTGAGTAGGTTTCAGCTCATAGCAACCCTGTATGAGGTTTCCAAGGAACACTAGTTAAGTTTGAACCACCATTAAATTAGAAGTGAGTTAATTCAATGTTTGACCAAATACAACAGGCTAATTTTTAAGTTAATAATTTTGCATGGCCTATGAATGATGTTATAAATTCTGGCAGAAAAATTTCCCCACCCTTACTATACAGGGTTGCTATGAGTTGGAACCAACTCCATATCACACAACAACAACTACAGAAAGCTATTTATAACCCTTCTTGCTATTTCCCGTGTAAGTTTGCAAATAGAAGGCAAGGAGGACACATCTTCAAAATCCTTACACAAACATAGATTGTCTTGGAAATCAACAAAAATAGGATAGACTTAGAAGAAAGTGTATTTACTTCCCTAAATACAGATTCATGTCTCTTCTGGAATCAAAAGGGGTGACTTTCTCATGGAAGATATTCATCTCTCTCGCTATCCTGTGATAAGCTAAACCTGGCCAATATGTGTAAGACATTCTAAAATGATCCACACTCAGCCACCTACATGAAAATGACAACAAGAGTCTGCCTTCAGCACAGAGTAGGGAATGGACACAGGATAGTTTGGGTGTTAGGGAAGGGGGCAATGCAGAAGAAGGAGGAGGGGAATAAGGTGGATGGGAAAACAATTAGGCAGGTTTGCATGGGCTAAGTGGGACATAGGTAAATAACGATGTGTGCACAACCTTGGAAAAACAGGGCTCTGGGATACAGCCATTGAGACATGGTTGGAGTGGGGGAAAGGGAGGAAATAATGTTAAGATTCTTGGCTGTCTTTTGAATCTTGGTTTCCCTGGCATACTATTATAAAATAGACACTTAAGGGGGAGAGAAAAGAATAGCCAGAAATATCATTATAGAAAGCTTGTAAGTCTGTCTTCTGCCTATAACTGATTGGAATACCTAAAATGGGGCTACAATGTGCCCATTGAGGAAGACTACCTGTGGAGCCTCTGCATCACATAAGACCAGAGGTGAAATCCTGAACCCCATCCAGAATCTTCTGATGTGTGAAATTTCCACTTGAAAGGACAAGCAGACCAGCCTGGAGCGGCTAGAAGAACAGAAGATACTTCCTGAAAGACAGACCAACAGGAAAAATACAAAACATTAGCATATGAATAAAAGCAGAGATTGACAAACTATGGCAGATTCTTTTATGGCCCATAAACTAAGACTGATTTGTGTAGTTTTAAATGGTTGAGAACAAAATCGGAATAATATTTTATGACACATGAAAAATATGTTGTTTTGAGTGCCGTAAAGTAAGTTGTTCCAACTCATAGTGATCTGGTTTAGACTTTCCAAGGAGCAGCTAGTGGATTTGGACTAGAGGTTAGCAGTACAGCACTTATCCTACAGCACCACACCAGGACTCCTGTAAATAATATATGAGATTCAAATTGTAGCATCCATAGACTATCATGGGGGTGTGGCCATCCCTGCTTGTTTCTGTGTTATCTATGGCTGCGATTGCCCTATAATGGAAGAACTGAGTTCTTGCTATGGAGACCATTGTTGTTTGTTGCTGTTTACTCTCCTCTGACTCCTGGGAACCCCAGGAGTCTAGAACTGCTCCAAAGGGTTTTCAAGGCAATGACCTTTTGGAAGCAGATCACCAGGCCTGTCTCCCGAGTTGCCTCTGAGTGGGTTTGAACCACCAATCTTTTGATTCATAGTCAAGTGCTTAACCTTTTACACTCTTCAGGGATTCCTATGATCTGCAGACACTTTATAGAGTTTTCTGAACCTTGGTTAAAAGCATGGACTTTCTTGGTTTGAGTTGTGGTTCTGTCACTGAGCGCATGGAACCTCTCTGTTCCTGTTTTTTGTTTGTAACAAATGGTCCACTTCGTTGTTTCCTTGTGAAAATTAAATGGCATCAAGTTTGGGCTTCCCTATGTTCTCCATTCCCACCATATGTCACCGCTTCTCTTGTGAGCATACCACTCTGTCCTGGCCAAAGCGCACACTTGC
The DNA here is from genome assembly GCF_000296735.1 of Chrysochloris asiatica. Classification (NCBI taxonomy): domain Eukaryota; kingdom Metazoa; phylum Chordata; class Mammalia; order Afrosoricida; family Chrysochloridae; genus Chrysochloris; species Chrysochloris asiatica. Next base: position 564,664 of record NW_006408625.1, read on the forward strand.
AGATAAGAGACTTTGTAAGGTTGGGAAATCAACTGGTATTCAGACCCCATAAACAACAACCTTAGTCTTTTGGGTTTGGTTTTCCATCAACTTCACTCTAAGATGATTAGTCCTAAGAAACACTCCCAGGGCTCACAGAAAAGTCGTGAGTTTTATTTCATGCCTGGAGGTAAACCTGTCAAAGGCCGTGCTGCGTTCTGTGCTGTGATTTATCCTGTGTGTTCAGAAGTAGCAGTCTTCCCCTGTGGTCTTGGCATTCTTCCCTCATTGGCACAACTGCTCTGTCCTTGAACATCCCACCTGTATTGTATTCGCTGTCTTGGGCGACCACAGGCATTGATTCTATTAGCATGTACCTCAGTGCTTATTTTGGGCTGATTCTTAATCCTCACAAATCACAAGTAAACATCTCTCTTACTTGTTTCCATCAAAGTCTGATAACCACGTTTCTTTCAACATACTCTCTGGTACTAAGTCATTAGTTGTGGTTGTCTGCTTGTACAATATGGAAATCCAATCAGATTTTTTAAATACACACAATTTGTTAGAAGGGTACTGGGTATCTAACAAAATTGAAGGAAGAATTAAAGATCTGACACCGAGCCCCAGAATAAAGCCAGAATTACATAGAGGTGCACTGAGGATCTGTGAGTGGAAACATTTAGGGAAAGATAATGATGACGGTTGAGCAACACAATAAACATAAACAATATTAATATTACAGAATTATAAATGTGAAGAAGGTTGAAGCAGCAAATGTTTTGTTACATATATATTTATCACAATGAAAACAAACAAAGAAGCCACCAAAA
>NW_006408625.1:565825-568040 GCF_000296735.1 Chrysochloris asiatica
GTTTGGCTTAAACTTTCCTGAAGCAGACAGCCGTATCTTTTTCCTGTGGAGAGGTGTCTGGGTTTGAACTCCTGTGCCATCATACACCTTGTGGCACTGTGGGTTAATGTGCCAGACTGCAAAGCCATTTGAACTGTAAAGTTGGCAGTTCAAGCTCACCAGCTGCTCCTCAGAAACCCTATACAGACAGGGTCGCTATGGGTCAGAATCGACTCGAGGGCACTTAACAACAACATACGCCTTTTACTTGTGCAGCTTAAGTATGTTTACCAGCCTACATGGGTGGGAAAGAAAATGGACACCTGGTCAATTTTCTTTCTAAGCATTTTGTACATAAACACTAGCCCTTGGTTTGTAGCACAGAAACTGCAGATGTTTAAGTAGTCTTAGTCATCCCTTGGTAGTGATTGCTATTAAAATACTCTGTCACTAACGAAAAGGTTGGAAGTTTGAGTCTGTCCAGAGGTACCATGGAAGAAAAGCTTCGCATTCTGTTTCTGAAAAATCAGTCATTGAAAACCCCATGGAATATGGTTCTACTTTGACACATAAAATGTGACCAGGAGGCAGAATAAGCAACTTCAGTTCCCATTCTATGAGTTGCTTTAGATAATTGTTGTTGTTGAATGCTGTCAAGTCGATTCTGACCCATAACAATTCTGTATAGGGTTTCCAAGGAGTGACTGGTGAGCTTGAACCACTCATCTTGAGATTCAAATGACCTTTCAGTCCAGCGCAGTAACCCACAGCACCACACCAGTTGTATGAGATATACAAGTACATTGTTATTGTTAGGTGCTGTTAAGTTGGTTCCAACTCATAGTGACCCTATGCACAGCAGAAAAAAACACTTCCAGGTCCTGCTACATCCTCACAATTATTTATTATGCTTGAGCCCATTGCTACTGCCACTGTGCCAATCCATCTTGGAGGTTCTCTTCTTTTTTGTTGACCCTCCACTTTACCCTATCTTTCTCCAGGGACTGGTCCCTCCTGATAATATGTCCAAAGTACAAGACATGAAATCTCACCATCCTGGCTTCTAAAGAGCATTCTGGTTTTATTTCTTCCAGCACAGATTTGTTTGCTCTTTTGGCAGTCCATAGTACTTTTAATAATCTCCTCCAACACCATGACTCAAATGCATCAATTCTTCTATGAGTATATGCCAACATAAATACATTTCTAGGCTTCTCTTCCAAATTTCTTCCAAAGGGTATTGGCTCTAAAAAAAGATAACATGAGAGCATTTGGTTTATCTTTATACTCTAAAAATTAATCTTGTATTTTACAACAACAGTGTGTGAATTAGATTCATTTTCTCCTCCCTTCATATTCTCTTATCTTTGGTGAATTACTGAAGACTACATTTTTTTGGCACTGGTTATTCTGGTTCAAAGCCTACACTAGAATTTAGTGGTTTAAAACAACCATTTCCAATATGCTTTATGAACCATTTGTGGAAAGTGCAAGTGGCCAGGTTAGGGAATATTTTAAATAATGTTTTTTCATGAATTGCTCTCCTTTAAGCTTAAATTTTATTTTTATTGATTTATTTTTTTACTATTTTGAAGTAATAGAGCTGAACACAAATTTTCAAAGGGCAGTTTGAGAAGAAAAATCAAGTATTATAAAGATATGGGCAAAGACATGGAGTTCAAAAAGGGAAGGAGATGTTCAGCATTTCTCAAGATGAAAGAACTGAAGAAAAAATTCAAATCTTGACTTGCCATTTTAAAAGATTCTATGGACAAAATATTGAACGATGCAGGAAGAGACAAAAGAAGGTAGAAGAAATACAGAGTCACTGTACCAAAAATAATGGGTCAATATTCAATCATTTCAAGAGGTATGGTATGATCAACATCTGATAGTACAGAAGGAAGAAGTACAAGCTGCATTGAAGGCACTGGTGAAAATGAGTTTCTAGGAATGAACAGACTACAAATTGAAATATTTCAACAAATGGATGCAGCATTTGGAAGACAGTTACCTGTCCAATCAATTGGGAAGAGACCTATTTTGTGCCCATTCCAAAGAAAGCTGACTCGATGGAATGCAGAAATCATCAAAAAATATTGATATCTCATGAAAAAGCATCTTTTTTATTAATATAATTTAAAACCTGTTGTAGTAGTACATTGATAGGGAACTGCCAGAAATTAAACCTGATTCAAAAGAGGATGTGGAGATAGGAACATTATTGTTGATATCA
>NW_006408625.1:569240-571559 GCF_000296735.1 Chrysochloris asiatica
ATCAACTCAATGACACCTCAGAACAACAGCAACCATTCACAAAGCATAGAAATCTTTATTACATGAAAATATCAAAATGTGAAACTATCGTCCCTGACAAATTCCATGCTCTTTGATTGGCACCATATAAAAATAACAGCGTTGGCATTCTCAAAGGCTCAAATCATCTTTCTTTTCAATATTCCTTGGGTTTAGGGTACAAAAAGAAGTCTGAATGAGCAAGATAAAGAGGATGGAGTAAATTTCCCAGTGAAATTCCTATAGGTTAGCTCTTGTTACCCTTGAAGAATGAGCAGGTGCATTGTTAGGAAGAAAAAAATTCCTTGACACAACTTTTCTGGCCTTTCCTTCACCGTCTTAGCTATCTAATGCTTCTATGACACAAATAACACAAGGGACTGGCTTTAACAAGCAGAAATGTTTTCTCTGACAGTTTAAGAAGCTTGAAGTTCGAATCCAGTGTGCTGACTCTGGAGAAAGGGCCTTGTCTCCTTTCAGCATCTGTAGGCCCAGCATTCCTTGATGCTCTCCATGTGCATTATATTAGTCTTCATCTGGATCTAGGAATTTCCCAGTGCAGGGAACTCCAGGTCTAAAGGATGCCCCAGACTCTTAACTCTTTCTTGGTGGTAGCAAGTCCCTCTTCTCTGCTTTTATGATAAAAGTTGTAGTCCACACCCCTGGTAAAGTTGTGAAAGGATCAGGGTATTGTAGCCCACACTTAATCCTCTTACTGGCTTCTCACATCAGATGGAGCCGTCATGTATCTGCCACATTACATCATTACAGAACAGCCAAACTACCAAGAACCATGGCTTAGTCAAGTTGACACATATTTGGGGGGATACAAGTCAATCTATGACACTATACCAAAGCAATTTTCTTAAATCTTTTTCACAATAAGCTCCAATGAATGTCCTATGTTCTTTGAGAAAACCTATCAAGCATATTCCTTTGTCATCCCCAAAACAAGTCACCATCACTTTCTGAGCTGGCCTCTCTACCTTGAATTTAACTGGCATAACAGATCACCTCAGAAGCCACTGTTTTGATTGTACCTTGCTATCTGGATTATATTGGTAAACCCAAGACTCATCCCTGGTTATGATTTATATCATAAAATCATCTTCATTAAAGTTTCTGAGTGGCTATCTCAGGTGCAGATAGTGGTCTCTCTATGTGTGGAAGAAAGAAGAGTGATAAAAATTAAAGAGACTTTGCTACTGTAAAATAGAAACTTGAGTGAGATAGAAACATGATTACGGAAAGCTTGTAAGCTCGTCTTCAGTCTATAACTGACTGGAATATCTAGAACTTCACCGGTGAAATAGGCCTCCTTGCAGAGCCTTTGCAGTAGACCTTCGGTGGAATCCTGAGTCCCATCCAGAACCTTCTGAGGTGGGACATTCCCACTTGAAAGGACAAGCAGACCAGCCTGGAACAGCTAGAGCAACAGAAGATACTTCTTCAAAGAAAAACCAGTAAGAAAAATCCAAAACAAATATAGCAATCTGATTGGCTACTACTAGAACAAGCAAGTTGTTCACTGGGGAGCCATCAAGGCAAGCAATCAAGTCCCTTCAGGACAAACCCCCCTCGAAGACTGAAGCAAGGGAACACATGAGCAGGCATGTAAGCTTGGTCTCCAAGTGAGTGGAAGAGGGAGAAAGACAGCAATGAAGATATGGGCTGAGTTCAACCATGTTCCATAAACTCTTGTCGACCTGGAGATGCAAGAGAGAAGAGGAAGAGCTGGTTGGCCCAAACTGTGGTGAGACCTGGGGACACCTGAGCCCATGGACAAGAACATAGTCACGGAGGGCTAGAGCTGAGAGGGAGGCATCCAGCTGATATGAAGTGAAGGGAAACATACAAGAATGCCCAAACTTGTAGAAAGTCCCATTCAACCTAGCTTCGATGGCTTGATGATAAGAACTCGACTAGATGAAGATTTAAAAAAAAAAAAATTTTTTTTTGATAAAGGAAATAAGTGCAAATTGCTACAATTTGATGAACTTGACCTATACTTATGAATGTTGTTTTTGTTACGTGCCGTGGAGTCAGTTCTGACTCATAACGACTCTGTACAGGGTTTCCGAGGTTGTAAATCTTTACAGAAGCAGAAAGCCTCATCTTTCTCCCATGGAACAGCTGGTAGTTTTGAACTGATCTTGCAGTTCACAGCTCGATTCATAACCAGAGCTGACCTTACTTATGGATGTCGTAGCTGAAAATACTAACAGAGAGGGAAGGAGTCTTTACATCAAGTATCAATGATATCCCCTCTGTACAGGGTACACAAGGACAGGCAACTTAGAC
>NW_006408625.1:572745-586968 GCF_000296735.1 Chrysochloris asiatica
TGAGAAGAGTTGGGAAGGAGTGTGCAATGGAAAAAGGAGCCACAGTGAGAAAGTGAGATAACAGTTGTTGCATGGAGGGGATTGTAATCATTGAGATGAAACAAAGCGTATGGTTTGTTGAATGCAAAGCTGATGATCTGGTCTGTAAAACGTTCGCTCAATTCATAATAAGAAGTTAAAATAAAAAAAAAATAAAAAAAAAGAGAGAGAGAGAGAAATGTCACCTAATAAAATGTTTTAACCAATAGAAGTCTCTAGGGGAAGATCCTCTTTTGTGTCTCCTGGTTTCAAGTAACTCCCAGCATGCCTTGATTTGCAGTTATATTTCCTCATGGTCATAATCTCTATTTATTTCACTGTATCTCTTCTCTTTTGCAGGACATCACTCAGATGGAATTAAAGCCCCAAAACCCACTGCTGTAAAGTTGATTCTGACTCATGGTGACCCTATAGCACCCTCTAAGAGAGTAGAATTGCCCCATAGGGTTTTCAAGGCTGTCCATCTTTACAAAAGCTGACTGCCACATCTTTCTCCTATGAAGTGGTTTGTGTGTTGGAATCCCCAACCTTTCAGTTAGCACCCAAGTGCTTTATTGAATGTACCACCAGAGCTCCTTCAGATGAGTTTAAGACCCACCCTACTTAGGGATCATGTCATGCTAACTTAACTGATAACATGTTCAAGGAATCTAATACCAAACAGTTCACATTCACAGGTATTGGGGTGGGGTGAGGACAGGGGGTTGATTTCAACATATCCTTTGGGGGGGGCACAATTCAACCCATAGCAGACACCTTATGTCTCCTATTACTGGGTCTTCCTTCCTTTTTATTACACAGTCTCTTTCCTCTACTCTTCTCTGCCACGAGACCAAGTCAGAGTATTGCTACTAGGATTCCAGTTTGTAGATGCTCGTGTTTAAACACACCTCTGTTACCGGTGGATTGCTGAAGACAAGTTCTCTCAGTACACACTGAAGCCTGTCCACCATCAGTGATCCTGTTGGTACCTGAAATACTGGTGGCATCACTTCCAGCATCACAGTGACATGCAAGCCACCACAGTGTGATACACTGACAGATGGGCCATAGAGGTATCAATCACCAGCCCCATTTTAAAAGATATGAACACGGACTCAAAATATGTACATATTTTCTTCAAGGCTACTCACCAGAAAATCCAGATTCTAGTCTTGGCTTTTCTGCTATCTAATAGTCTCTGTTTCTACCTTTGTTTGTACCATCAGTCACAAATCTCCTCAAAGTGAAGTCAATTTGCTTCCTTCTAGGAAATGGAAAAGGATCCCCCAAATCAGAGCATTTAAAATATGGGTTCAGGGATGTGAGCGGACATACACCTTGGACTACTTGTTCAAAACAGAAAAAAAAGACTACATTTTATGATTATCCAGATATGTACTGATAATCATAGTAAACATTGTGTATAATAATTAACAAATTACATTTTATACTGGAATATTATAGATAATAATTTTAAGGGGATAATGATAGCTTATACTTACATGGTGCTTTTACCTTTCCAAAGATTTAAAAAATCTATTATTTCATTTTATCCTTAAATGATGCCTTAAAGTCCTATAACATTGTATTTTTCATAGATTGCTGAATTATAAGTCTCCAAATACTGTTTGAAAACTACAACAAGTTGGGTTTCCCTTCAAAATACTTGGTAGCAAATTAAAAATGGGGAAAGGAAAAATCTTATATATTAAACACTCAGCTAGATAATTCCCTTGGGATTTCAGACTCTGTTCATGTTTTAGCATTAACTGGAACTACAAGTTGTCTTTATTATATTAAAGAGTACGGTGTCAGCAAGCATTTTTGCTTTCATTTGTTGCTGGGATTAAGACCATGCTAGTAATTGGCTATAACTCATTTGCCTCAGCAATTACCCAGAATTATTCATAATCTCATGAGTAATAGAGCTCACAGTAGTGTTGGCCCACGCTGCCTTTTGGGTACTGATCCCTGGGGTGAGAGGCCATTCAGTCATGACGGCAGCAGACTCTTATCATAGTCAGTGGGTTTAGTAAGGCAGCATATGAAAATAATTTGTTAGACACCATAAAGAAATTATACACAAACCCAAATATTTTTAACTGGAAGAACATAAATAATATTTTGGTGTATTTGTTGTTTAAAAAGAATATTTTGAAAGACAAAATGTTCTTGGTGGACTCTCCTTGGAGTAGGCAATGCAGATTCACTCGTATATACAGTGAATATATGAGTCTATTCAAGTTAGTTCTCTACCAAGAGCAGACACGAGTGCTATATACATGTCTGCTCTTGGTAGAGAACTAACTGAAAGACTGAATGGACTGTGAGGCAGGATAACTGAGTCAAGAGCTCCTTCAGCTGGAGGCTTCTAGAGACTCAGTATGCATCTCCTCTGAATCCAAACCAACATACAAACATCCTGTGCCTTAATTCTACGAAGAACTTTAAAGCAAGGTTGTAAATGAAGTTCTCACACACACCAAAAAAAAAACCCACAAAACAACCAAAAACCAAAAAAACCCCACCTGTGTTCAACTCATGGTAGTACCATGTGTGTCAGAGTAGAACTGTGTTCCATAGGATTTCTAGTTGTTATTTTGGAAGTTGATCACGAGGCTTTTCTTCCTACAGCCTTTTGGTTAGCAGCCAAATGCATTGTTTGCACCACCTAAATAGTTTCACAAGTAGGGTTGTATGTAGAAAAAGTGGGTTTGTAGTCATTGTGTCTTGTGGTTTTTAAGGTGTTTGTCATTTTTAGTAAGAAAATAAATTATTCCTAAAGTCCATGTTGTTGTTATTGTTAAATGCCAGCAAGTCGGTTCTGATTCATAGCATCCCTGTATAGGGTTTCCAAGGAGCAACTGGTGGGTTTGAACTGCTAAACTTGTGGTTCAAAGTCCAGTGCCTCACCAGGATTCCTAAAGTCTATAGCTTATATTTATATTCTGTATCCTGGGGTGGCACTGTGGGTTAATGCACTGGACCACAAGTAGGTTTGAACTGCAAGGTCAGCAGTTCAAATTCATCAGCCACTCCTCAGAAACCTGATACATGGTCGCTGAGTCAGAGTCAACTCAATGGCACTTAACAATAACAACATATCATAATCATATTGGTTAAGGGTAGAGATTTCTATAGTGACACAAAACTGTTGATGGCTCTCTATATACCAACTGGACAAATTATTTCTGAGCCTACTTTCCTCTTCTGTAAAATGGGTTAAACAATTGTACTATTTCATCAAGATGTGAGAATTGAAGAGATAATGTTGCTCTTAGCAGAGCCACTGATATTAAGTACACTTTATAGCTCTGTTGTTAATACTAATGACACTAGCTTATAAAATCCAACACTTATCTGTCTGTTTGTTGTACTGTTGTGGTTTATGTGTTGCTGTGATGTTGGAAGTTATGCTACTGGTATTTTAAATACCAGCAGGGTCACCCATGGTGGACAGGTTTCGACAGAGCTTCCAGACTAAGACATACAAGTAAGAAAGAGAGGCAGACCACTTCTGAATGGTTAGACACTGAAAACCTTATAGCTAACAGCAGAACATTGTCTGATATAGCACCAGAAAATGAGCCTCTCAGGTTGGAAGACACTCAAAATACAACTGGAGAAGTGTTGCCTCCTCAAAGTAGAGTTGACCATGATGACGTGAATAGAGCAAAGCTTTCAGAACCTTCATTCTCTGATGTAGAGAATGAGAAGAAAGAGCTCAAAATGAGAAGAAACAGCTGCAAACAAATCTCACATGGAATGTAAGAAGTATGAATCTAGGAAAATTGAAAGTCATCAGAAATAAAATGGAGCACATAGAGATCAATATTCTAGGCAGTTGTGAGCTGAAATGGATTGGTATTGGCCATTTCGAATCAGACGATCATATGGTTTACTATGGTGGCAACAACAAATTGAAGAGGAGATACATCACATTCATCATCAAAAAGAGCATTTCAAGTCCTATCTTGAAGTACAGAGCTGTCTGTGATAGGGTACTAGCCAAGCACCTACAAAAAAAGACCAGTTGGAAGAGATCCACATTTGTGCTCATTCCAAAAGAGGTGACCCAATGGAATGTAGAAATCATAGACTAATATCGTTGATACCATATACAAGCAAATTTTGCTGAAGATAATTGAAAAATGGTTGTAGCCGTACATCCACAGGGAACCGCCAGAAATTCAAGCCAGATTCAGAAGAAGTGGAACAGGAACATGATTGCTGATGTCAGACAGATCTTGGCTAAAAGCACAGAATACAAGAAGGAAAATTACTTGTGCTTTGTTGACTTTGCCAAGGCATTTGACTGTGTGGATCATAACAAACTAAGGATAACGTTGTAAAGAATAGGTATTCCAGGGAAAAAGAAAGAAAAAAAAAAGGAGTGAGCTGATACAGTCTGATGAACTTGACCTATACCTATGGAGCAGCGACTCAAAAGAGGGAACAAATCCTCACAGCAAGAAACATTCACACACACCCCCACACACAGAGTGGATGGAGAAGGGCAGCTTGGACATGGATACTCAAATGGGGAGCGGGGACTACAAAGGCAAGAAGTGACTGGCTTACAAGCTTTCAAGAGGGAACCTGGTGCTAGGGAGTATGGCGGAAGGCAGAAGCTCCAGTAGGCACTATTCAATCTGTCTGGGCGGAATGGATGAAAGGAGATACAGATGGGTAACTCATGATACTGTAGTGAATAATGCTTATCAGGACGGATTATGAGGGTTGGAAATGCAAAGGTAGAAGTTTTATAACAAGGAAGGGAGTGATTAATTCTCCGGGATAGGAGTGGAGGCCTCTGGGACCATCAACCGAGAAGAGCCAAGGGCGGGACCCTGCCCAAAGAAACAGAGATGCCTGAGATGGAGACAGTGATGATGACGTGGAGTGATGAAGTGACTGGGGACTTTGGACCCAGAGAGGGAAAGGGACTGTGGGCCGAAAACTGGGGGGAGGAGGGGGAAGTGTAGGGGGCAGATTTCTGGAATATACCCTTTGGGTGGTTGACGATGCATGGAGGGAATTGGAACCATGGCAGTGAGATGATATATGATGGAATGAATGTAAAACTGCAGTTCCCCCATGTAAACTATCATATAATTCACAATAAAACGTTAAAAAAAAAAAAAAAGAAAAAAAAAGAATAGGTATTCCAGAACACTTAATTGCTCATGAGGTAACTTTATATAGACCAAAGAGGCAGGTTTTAGAACAACAAAAAAAGAAGGGATACTGAATGGTTTAAAATCGGAAAGGTGCAAATCAGGGCTGTATCCTTTCACCATACTTATTCAATCTGTATGGTGAACAAATAATCCAAAAGCTGGATTACATGAAGAAGACTGTGACATCAGGATTGGAGGAAGACACATTAACAACCTGCAATATGTAGATGACACAACCTTGCTTGCTGGAAGTGAAGAGAACTTGAAATACTTATATGAAAACCAAAGACTATAGTTTTCAGTATAGATTGCACCTCAATGTAAAGAAAATTAAAATCTTCACAACTGGACCTGTAAATAACATGATTAATGGACAAAAGATTTAAGTTGTTAAAGACTTTATTTTTTGCAAGGGGGTTCCACAATCAATGTTCATGGATGCAGCAGTCAAGAAACCAAATGATGCATTACATTAGGCAAATCTACTGCAAAAGACTTCTTTAAACTGTTAAAGAGCAAAGATGTCAATTTAAGGCCTAAGGGGTGCCTGACCAAAGCCATTGTATTTTCAATGATCTCATATGCATTTATTTGAAAGTTGGAAGTGAATAAGGAAGGTCATAGAAGAATCCACACATTTGAATTATGGTGTTGGCAAAGAATACTGAAAGTACTATGGACTGCCAGAAGAACACAGAGATCTGTGTTGGAAGAAGTACAGCCAGAATGCTCCTTTGAAGCTAGGATAGAGAGACTTCATCTGTTGTTCTTTGGGCATGTTGCCAGAAGGGATCAATCCCTGGAGAATGATACCATGCTTGGTAAAGTGAAGGGTCATTGAAAAAGAGGAAAGCTTTCAATGGGATGGATTGACACAGAGGTAGCAACAATGTGCTCAAACATAACAATAATAGTGAGGATGGCACAGGACTTAGTAATGTTTCCTTCTGTTATATATGAGGTCACTGTGAGTTGCAACCAGCTCCATGGCACCTGACAATAGCAACAACCTTATAAAATTATATATGTTATTCTATCAGACCCATACAATAGCCCCATAATTACCTCAGAACCATTTGAGATTCAGAAAGGGTATAGGATTTGCTGAATAATTGTGTGCTTCACTCACAATGATTATGTGGAGACTGAACTCAGAATTCTGGTTGGTGAAATGTTTCCTTCAAAAGATTCATTGATTTAAGGTAAAAGCATGAAATATATCCTATTGTTAGATAGCTGTCTATGCTTTCACTAAAATGATTTAAAAAAAATGTAATTTCCTTCCCTTTAGCATCTTCAGGTATGTTTAACCAGCTACTTTTCTTTTTAATCCATTGAGAAATGTGGTAGGCAGAATAATGTGTCTCAAAGATGTCCGTAATCTCTAGAACCTTTGAAAATGTTATGGTACATGGGAAAGGAGAATTAAAGTTGCAGATGGGATTAAGGTTGCTAATCAGCAGACTTTCAAGTAGGGAGATTATTCTGGGTTATTGGAATGAACCCAATGTAATCACAAAGGTCCTTCAAATTGGAAGAAGGAGTTGGAAGCGAGTCAGCAAAGGATTTGCTGACAGGAATCAACGTGATCTGAAGAGGAATTCCATCATGGTTGAGTTTGGAAGTGGAGGAAGCAACAACAAACGAAGCAGTGCTGGCAGGAAGAGGCAAGGGACCTGATTCTCCCCTAAAACCTTCAGAAAGGAATGCAGCCCACCTCAGAGCTGTAAGGTAATACATTTGTGCTTCCTTAAGACACTAAGTCTTGTACCTTGTTACAGTGGCACTAGGAAGTGAATATAGTGTGTAATTGAATCAGTCCCTCAGTGTGTGCTGCTCCTGGTAGAAGGACCATCGGATGTGTTATGACCATACAGTTCTAGGTCATTTACTCCATGCAGAAGGAGGAGGGTCCTGGGAGAAGGTTACTGAGCCTCCCCATTCACTGAGCCCGAGAGCGCCAGGCTACGGCCAAACTTCTAAGTCATGGTCTGTGCAGAAGTCAAAGACTGCTTATCACTTGGACCAAATTCAATAGTCAGAACCATCAACTTTTGGTAATTTGTTATAGCAACAATAGAAAATGAATACCAGCAAAGTGACGGGTTTTCTTGCAAGTGTCAGAATAAAAAATCAAATGTTATTTAATATACAGAGTAAAAGAAAATGATGGAAAATGGAAAGCTATGCTTCTAGTTATTTTGAACTTCAATTATAGCTTGCCCCATCATATCTTGTGAAAAATATCCCCTATAAATAATAGAATAGTAACTGAACTTGTAATTATGGTCATTTACATGGTAGATCTTGAGCAATCTTTAAAGAGGTATTTTTATTCAGCTATTTTTAGGGTGGACTCAAGCATGGCAACAGTAGTGAGGTTGGCCCAGGATCAGGCAGTGTTTCGTTTTGCTGTGCATAAGGTACCGACTCAATGACACCTAATAACAACAAAAATTTTTTGGGTATTAATTAATGATAACATTAGCTCCCTTTTTTGGGGGGCTTTATGAAGTGCTAGTCACTATGCTGAATACTACGTGTATATTTTATAAGTTAATTCCTATAACAAACCCATGAGGTAGGCGGCATTGACTCCATGTTAGATGAGAAACTTTGGTTCAGAATCCAATGTCTCACAGCTAAAATGTGGCAGAGTGGGAATTCAACTTAGGTTTCTTGGTTCTACAACCTGGGGTTTTAGGCTCTTCATGATACTGACTCTACAAGAGAGGGCTTGCTCCACCAGACTGACCCTGGCCTTGCACAACTGTCTTCTCCCCATGGGAGCTACAGCATGTGGGAACAAGAGGGGCACTTGGCATCAGTCAACATTTGATTTTCAGTTCCAAGCCTTCCTTATGCTAGCTTGAGGAAGGCACTTTACAGCTCTGAACTTCACTTTTCTCATCTTTAAAATATCAATTGCTTTTTTACCTCCCCCTCAGATTGTTATCTGAATTGGAAATGGTCTGTAAAATGCCAAGCAGTAGATGGTAGAGCTTTTAAAATGTTCTCTATATGACTGTGTAATTGTTTTAAAGTTGCCAAACTATTTCAGGGCTTACTTCTGATATTTTTGTCATTTGAAACAATAACAGTAACAATGTTGTTCTAACATTCTAGTTTGGGGTTTGGATTCCATTAATTCTATTCACACATTTTGGGCATTAAGAGTGGACAGATCACTGTTCTTGCTGCAGGACCTGGTTCGGTGATAATAGTCCATAAGTTGTATCCTCACAAAGTCTGTCATACAGGAGTGAACTGAGGTGGGGTAAGGACAAACACAAAAGACTCATGTAGTGAGTGCATTAGAGGAGTATGGTTGTTGCTATCGTTGCTAAGTGTCGTGGAGTCGCTTCCAACTCATAATGACCCTGTACAGGGTTTCTGAGGAGTGGCTGGTAAGCTTGAACTGCTAACCTTGTGGTTCAAACCCACTTTGCAATCCAGTGCATTAACCCATAGTGCCACACCAGGACTCCTTTGGTAGGTAAATACTAAAGGAAATGTAGAAAGTGCCCTTAAGTATCAGAGAAGTCTTGTTGGATGTGATCATGAAACAATTGTACAAAGGAGTGCTTACGTAGAGCCCTGAAGAATTTGTATTGTGTGCAAGGGCCGAGGTGCTGAAAGAGAGCACAGAGTAGAAGAGATGATGTGATCCAAGTCGTGGAAGTGTGAGAAATGTTATCGATACCCTGGGTACTGCCTTGGTCCCTCTTGGTTACGAGGTCACCGATGAGTTATCATGAGTGCTTACCACAAGTGCTCAAGAAATCCAATCTGTACTCATTTTAGCTAGAGTGAGGCTTTTTTATTCGATTTTGCAAAATCAGGCGCTAAACCCAGAAGACATGGGAAGAAGCACCATGTGGTTGTTTTTGCAAAGCATTTTATTCTTCTAGCTCAAAAGAGTCCCTCCCGGGGTTCCTCAATGAGTACTATGGGGTTAACAATCTTCCCCTCCCCCCACCCCCCCATATCACCTACCTTCCCTTGATAGCTGCATTCTTATTTAAAGTTCTTAGTCATTGAGCAGGTTCTGTCCCCCTCCCCCAATTCATCCCACCACATCTCCCAGATACATAGGCCACTGTTGCTATGTTAATCAACAACCCATGCCTGGTCTAGCAATTTCCTGAACCCCCCCTTATTCCTGAAGCTGGACCATCTTGAGAATTATTTCTTACAGAACGAATAAAAAGTCCTCCTGTTTGGCCCTTAGAGTTGAGTTCTGGGGTACAGAGACATAAGATGGTTGAGTCATGCTTAAGTGCCATGGAGTAGGTTCCAACTCATATTCAGTCTGTGCAGGGTTTCCAAGGAGCAGCTTGGTGGGTTTGAACTTTCAATCTTGTGGTTATCAGCCTTTACCCTACAGCTCTACACCAGGAGTCCATACACAAGGCTAACTAGTGTTTGAGGAGTCCCTGGATGATGCTTGATTACAGCTGAAAGGTTGATGGTTTGAACTGTCAAAGAGTAAACTGCTTTCTCTACTCAGGTTAAAGTGAAGAGTTTATTGAAGGAGTAAAACAATTAGAACTGAGGAAGTGCTTCTGAGTCCATAAAGTGAAACCAAACTCTCTGAGGAAGTGAAGGTGACAAAGAACATATATACAGTCAGGTGGGGAACAATGCTACAATTTCTGTCTGGTGCTTACAGACTTAGGGAAGCAGGAGAGTTTGAAGCAGGGAACTGAAAAGGATTAGGATAAAGCATGTATGTGGGTTATCTGGATTGGCTGTTTTCTTAAAATACAGAAGTATGTGACCAAGGGAGGTAGGGAGGGTTATCATAAAGCAATCACAAGACATTTTTAAGCATTCAATAAAATAAAAAATAAACTGTTGTTATTAAGTGCTATGGAGTCAGTTCTGACTCATAGGGACCTTGTGCAGGGTTTCCAAGGAGCGTCTTATGAATTTGAACCACCAACCTTGTAGTTCAAACTCATCTTGCTGTCCAGTGTTTATCTTAGAGCACCACACCAGAACTATAGAGACCCAGGCTTCCTGGAATATGCTATGTAAATTAGTACAAAGTTGGTGGTGGTGGTGATGTGCCCTGGAGTCAGTTCCAACTCAGAGTGACCCTACATAGGGGTTCTGAGGCTGTAGATCTTTACCGGAGCAGAAAGCCTCATCTTTCCTCCATGGAACCGCTGGTAGTTTCAAACCCCTGGCCTTGAGTTTAGCAGTCCGACTGTAACCACTATGCCACCAGAGCTCCTTTAGTACAAGGGTAGTGGTGGTTATGTGCCGTGGAGTCGGAACCGACTCATAGCGACCCTGTACAGGGTTTCCGAGGCTGTATATCTTTACGGGAGCAGAACGCCTCATCTTTCTCTTGTGGAACAGCTGGTAGTTTCGAACTGCTGACCATGCGGTTTATAGCCCGATTTGTAACCACTACACTACCAGAGCTCCTTAGTACAAGGGTAGCAGTTAAAAAAAAAAAAAAAAAAGCTGGCCTTGTTCCTTAGACAGACGCCTTTCGCCTTTCCTATGACAAGCACCTAGGTTTTAGGGCTCTAACACAGAAATCACCCAGAGGTGCCTGGTGATCCAAAAGTTTGCAGCCTTATTAATAACCCTATGGGGTAGAGTTTTATTCTGACACACCTGGGGTCACTAGGAGTTGGAGGTAGACTCAACAACTAGTATTTTAGGAAGCTGTCATCTGGCAGGGATATGTAGAACAAACTAGAAAGGGACAAGGCAAAATTGAGTGGCTGAGAGTAAGAAAATGTGAAGACCATAAACAATGTTGCACAACCTCGTTTTCATTCTGTCTTCCCTAGAAAGCACATACATGTACTTCTTAGTTATTGGCTGTCTTATTATCTGACATTTTGTGTTTATAATAGGAAATAAAAAATCTACTATCTGACTATTTTGCACCTCAATGAGGAGGAGCAAAGGGAGAAAGTGGGGATGAAGGTGAGGTTTGTGACGGAGCGTGAGGCAGCGTAGGTTGCCAGTCTTCATTGTACACCAGTTGGACATAGAAGCGGGGCCAGTTTCCTGGTGAGTATAGAGTGGGTGGACAGTGTGCAGGGGAGGGTTTGGAGGAGGAGGTGGTGGGAGCAAGAATCCTACGCGTCAGGTGGGAGGGTTTGAGAGCTGCCCATTAGGCCTGTTTCTGGGGCTAGCAGAGTGGGAAGGTGGAAAAGCAAGGTGTGGGGGTCTACTTGGAGACCTGAAGTGTGGCCAGGTGATGGTGGACACCTGCTGCTCCAGAGGTAGCAGGTAACCCTGGCCACCACCACCCTGCCCACAACCTCCAAGGCTCCTTGGTGGTGGGGAAGGATGGCTTGACACACTACATGCTTCCCAAGATGTGCCAGGGGTACCTGGCAGGTGATCATCAGTGGAGAACACCAGATCTGAAGGCCCCCGACTCTTGAATAGCACCGGCTTTTGCATAATCACCTGGTCTTTGGAACCTAACCTATCAATAAGTAAAGAGTGGGTACATAGACATTTTTATCCTGATTTCTTCCTCCATGAAATCCTGTTTATCTATTTGTCTACATATGTTTACTTGTGGAGTCCTGGTGTGGTGCTGTAGGATCAGCACTGGACGACTAACCACAAGGTTGGTGGTTCAAACCCACCAGCTGCTCCTTGGAAACTCTGTACAGGGTTGCTTGGAGTCAGACCTGACTATATGACACATAACAACAACAACAACATGCTTATTTTGTGGCTCAGTGATAAAGTTCTCACTTCACCTTCCATGTGGGAGACCCAGGTTCAATTCTCAGCCAACGCACCATACACAGCTACCACCTATCTGTCGGTGGAGGCTGTGTTGCAATGATGCTGAACAGGTTTCAGTGGAGCATTCAGACTAAGATAAACTAGGAAGAAAGGCTTATAGTGATCTTCTTCTGAAAATCAGCCGTTGAAAACCTTTTGCATCACGATGGTGTGAATTGCAAATGATTATGGGATAATACAGGACTGGGCAGCATTTCATTTTATTATCAGCGGGATCACACTAGTTTAAGTTCAAGTTGACCCATGGAACTGACCATTGCACCATCCAAATATGGTACTTTTCAGAATCAAACATGGTGATTAAAAATAAGTGGAACTAAATAATTTAAAAATATATTTAATTTATTGATCAGCAATACAGTTACAGATTGAGCTATTCCACAGTTATGAATTGAACTGTCTCCCCAAAATATGTGCTGTGAATCCTATCCCCTATACTTTGTAGGATAAGCACTGAACTGCTAACCGAAAAGTTGGTGACTTAAACCCACCAGCTGCTTCTGGGAAACTCTACACAAGGTGGCTTTGAGTTGGAGCAACAACAACAACAACAACCTAAACAACAATATTTGTGACTATAATCTCATTTGAGAATGAGTTTTCTTTGTTACGTTACTAAGAAGTATTAATTTGGGGTGTATCTTGAGTCACTGTCTTTTGAGATCTAAAAGGAGCAGATTAAGTAAGCATAGAGAAGCAAGCAACAGATTCCACACCAAACAAGAGCACCAAGGGACCAAGGACGAGAAGCTAAAGGAGATGTTTAACTGTCTTATGAATATTGGTTTCCCTTGCCTACTATTGTAAAATAGACACTTGAGTGGGATAGAAAGAAATGTCAGAAAACATAATTACAGAAAGCTTGTAAGCTCGTCTTCAGCCTGTAACTGATTGAAATACCTAAAAGGGGTTCTAGAACTTGCCCAGTGAAATAGGCCTCTTGCGGAGCCTTTGCAGTGTATAGGACCTTAGGTGGAATCCTGAACCCCATCCAGAACCTTCTGAGGGGGAGCATTCCCACTAGAAAGGACAAGCAGACTATACTGGAACAGCTAGAGCAACAGAAGATGTATCTTCAAAGAAAGATCAGCAGGAAAAAATAAAAAACAAAAATGGCAGTATGATTTGCTACTACAAGAACAAGCAAGTTGTTCCCTGGGAAGCCATCAAAGCAAGCAATCAAATCCCTTCAGGAAAAACCCCTCTCCAAGACTGAAACTTAAAGGGAACACATGAACAAGCATATGAGTTTGCTGGCGACCACATTGATCTACTGGTGAGTGAAGGAGGGAAAGGCAGCAATGAAGAAATGGGTTGAGTTTAACCATGTTCCTTAGACTACTGTTGACCTGGAAATCAGAGAGAGAAGAGGAAGGGCTGATTGGTCCAAAGTGTAATGAGACATGGGGACTCCTGAGCTCTTGGACAAGGACATAACCACAGAGGGCTACAGCTGAGAGTGAAGCATCCAGCTGATATGAAGTGAGGGGAGATGCACAAGAACCCCAAACTTTCAGATAGTACTCATTTGACCTAGCCTCAAAGGCTTGATAATCAGAATGCGATTAGGGGATGAAAAAAAATATATATAAAGGAAATGAGGGTCAAGCTCATCAAATTGCTATAATTTGATGATCTTGACCTATATTCATGGATGTAGTAGTTCAAAATACCAACAGAGAGGGAAGAAGTCTTCACATCAAGTATCAATGCTATCCTCTATGTATACAGGGTAGATAGGGATGGGCAACTTAGACACTGGCTACCTAAAATGAAGGAGCAATAAAGGCACGAAGTGACTGGTTTACAAAGTTTCAAGAGGGAGTTTAGTTTAAGAGGGTGGGGGGAAAGAAAGAGTCCCCACTGAATAGTTTTCATCTTGTCTAGTCGGGTCTGATGAAAAGAGATGGAGATAAGATTCTTTAAAAAAAAAATTGTTTTATTATGAATTATGTTATAATTTACATGGGAGGACATTAACTTTACATTCATCTTATCGTATATCATTACATTACCATGGTTACAATCCCCTCCATGCATCATCAACCAACCAAAGGGTACACACCACAAGCCTGTCCCCTGGTCTTCAGCACACAGCCCCTCTCGCTCTCTGGGTCTAGAGTTCCCAGCCACTCCATCTCTCCATGTCATCATCTCTGCCTCCATCTCTGGCATCACTGTTTCTCTGGGTATGGTCCTGCTCTCCACTCTTCTCCCTTGATGGTCCCAG
>NW_006408625.1:588267-593432 GCF_000296735.1 Chrysochloris asiatica
TCCCCAGCACCCAAACTATCCTGTGTCTATTCCCTATCCTGTGCTCCACCTTCCCCTTTCCTCACCTCACCTCAACCTCCACACCCTGGAAACCAGCAAAGGATCTCCCACCGCCACCCCCCACTGCTTTAGAATGGATTGCTTTTCTTAGTCTTTTACAGTAGTGGTCCTATGCAGTATTTCTCCTTTTGTGATTGCCCTCAAGGTTCATCCATGTTGTGTGGTAGTTTACAGCTTCCTTGTTGTTCTTCAAGGTAGCATAATATTTCATTGTGTGTATGTACCACAGTTTGTTTATCCATTCTTCAGTTGATGGGCACTCTCTTCTAATCAGCTGGATGCTTCGTTCTACACTCTAGTCCTCGAGTCCTCTGTGGCTATGTCACTGACTCTGGACCAAACTGCTGGCCAACCAGGTCTCCAACCAGGTTTACAGGAGTGTATTGAACATGGTTGGACTTAGCTTGCAGCTTCATTGCTTTTGTAAATAGTGCTGCTATGAACATTGGTGTGCATGTATCTACTTGTGTTATGGCTCGTATTTCTTGTAGGTAAATACCAAGTAGAGGAATTGCTGGATCATAAGGTATTTGTATTTCCAACCTTCTGAGGAAGTGCCATATTGCTTTACAGAGTGGTTGGACCATTTTGCAATCTCACCAACAATGCAGGAGCATACAAGTCTGGAGATAAGATTCTTATGATTCCACAGTGGGTAATTGTTATCATGAATAATTGCAACTGTCACAACTTTTAAGGTAGAAGTTTTGTAACAAAAACAGGGGAGTAATTAATCTTATAGTCCAGAAACAGAGGACCCTACTACATCACGCCAATTCTGCCTCTGTCTTCACACAGTTGTCTTCCCTCTGTGTTTCTCCTCTGGGCCTTCACACGACATCAATCCTTTGATTTAGGGCCACCCTAATCTAATATGACCTTGTGGCACTATGGGCTAATGCATCAGACTGCAAAATCGCTTGAACTGCAAGGTTGGTGGTTCAAGCTCACCAGCTGCTCCTTGGAAACCCTGTACAGGGTCACTATGGATTGGAATTGATTCAACAGCACTTAACAACAAACTAACTACATCATCAAAGATCCTAGTGTAAATGAAGTCACATTCTGAAGTTTACAGTGGATATGAGTTTGGGGGGTGGGGCACTAACTACAGTTTTGTCAGCGAGTGTCCTGCATACTGTCCTTCAAAAGGGAATGTTAGTCACTTGGTATCTGCAACCGGGAAGGTATAGAGAGATAGGTTATCACGATGGTTGTTTTTCAGATTTAACCACATGGGAAGAACACTATCTCCCTTCTTTGATGCTCCCATGGACAAAACCAAGGCAGGAGCTGTAAGTTCCCAGTGAAGTCCTCCTAGATTCATCTGGGCTAATTTAAATTAACTGCTATTTAAAAATAGAGTCCTGATATGGCACTGTGCGTTAATGCACTGGGCTGCAAAGTCATTTGAACTGCAAGGTTGGTGGTTCAAATGACTTTGTATAGTTGGCATATACAAACGCATAGTTGGTCCTGTATAGGGTCAGTGTGGTTCAGAACCGACTCAATGGCACTTAACAGCAACAACAACATTTAAAAAATTCTTCACTAAGATATCATTGACAAAAGCCATGGTTGAGAACTCCTAAGGTAAGTCAGGCACTTAACAATAACAGCAACAAGTAAGCCAGGACTCCTGTATGGTGCTGCAGGATCAGCAACTGACTGTGAATCACAGGGTTGGCAGTTCAGACCCACCAGCTGCTCCTTGGAAACCCTATATGGGGTCACTGTGAGTTGGAAGTAACTCGATGACACTTAACAGCAACAACACAGCCAGGACTATTTAAGGTGAGCTACAATATAAGATCAAGGGTTCTGCTGATGCTGTAAGATAACTCCTAGACTAATAACCACAAGGTTGAAAACCACTAGTTGCTCGGTGGGAGAAAGATAAGCGTGTCTGTTCCCTCTATGATTTGGAATCAACTCAATGGCAGTGGTTTTGATTTTTGGTTTGAGGGCATAAGATAATGCTACATAAGATCTTGAAGGGGAAGAGAAAAAAAAAAAAAAAAAAACCCAAAAACTCAGAAAAACTCATTCGACTCCTTCTAACCTTGTAGGCCTCCAAACTGTTTCAGGCCCAAGCTGCAGGATTATGGGGATTATTAGGGAAGTGAACAGGTTGCAATTTAGAATCAAAACCAACTCAGGATGTTGCAGTTTTCCAATCAGAAGCACCTCTTTTCTTCCATACTGCTCTTGTCTCAGCTTCTCAGCTATGTGGCCCGTTGGCTTCTGCTCTGCTCAGGCAAATGTTACAAAGCTCTTCTAGCCAGTCTGTGAATGCCCAAAGGGCACATTCTGCAAGCTAGTCTCCTGATTATAGGTACTCGCTTTACACAAAACATGGACTTAGAACCCACAGTTGCTCCGTGTCTACATGCCACTGCCTCTGCCATTGTCTTTGCTCTTGCTACTTTTCTAGGTAGGAATCTCATGCTCCATTCATATTCTTTCTTCTTGACGGTCCTGAGATCCTCTGTTCCTGCTTCTGAGATGGCTCCTTTAAAACATAGCTAGGTGGCAAAACTAACCAATCCCTGCCTTAGAGTCCTATACATGTTATTTGCATGGCCCCACCCAATCACTTGGTGAAAATTAAGATAACATTAGATAGAAAAACCATATCAAGCAAATTCAAGGTACCACAATAGACAATAAAAATTATGGTGCTAGAGGAGATACTAAAAGTACCATGGACTACCAAAGTAACAAACCAATCTATGTTGGAAGAAGTATACCCAGAATGCAACTTGGAAGCCAGGACTACCAGACTTCATGGCCCATACTTTGGACATATTATCAGGAGAGACCAGTCCCAGGAAAAAGATATCATGTTTGGTCAAGTGGAGGGTTGTAGAAAAAGAAGCCCCCCAACAAGATAGATTGGCACAGTGATAGCAGCAGTGGGCTCACACGTAGCAATAATTGTGAGGTTGGCACAGGATCAGGCAGTGTTTCATTCTGTTGTGCATAGGGTCACTATGAGTTGGTACTGACAGGATGGCATCTAACAACAACATATCTTCTAATTGATTCATTGAACAATGACTGCAAACTCCTTTGTGTGATCCAGTATTCCTGAATTGTGTATATGATATGCCCAACGAAAAACTGCTTTTTAAGAAAAGACTCTGAAACATACATCTATTCCTTAATTTGTTTTGTTTCCAAACTGAAACTCTCATATCAAGTTAGGAAATGGAAAACTACATTTCTCCATCTTTTGTTAGTTTTGGACTTATCTAAAGACAGATTTTATCTTTTAGGCAAAACATTTTGCCAACACTGTATTTTTCTTTTTCAATATGGTCCCAGTAAAGGAGAGGTAAGAGAAAGTCATTTCTGCAGGGAAAATTGGAACCAAACTGGCAACCTAGCTATCAGCATTGCCTTTTCCGTTTCTGGGGAGGGGATAGAGTAAGCTGATGGCAACACCAAATTCAAGTTCTTTACCTAAAAAAGAACAATAACAAGCAAAACTTCATCATTTTTGACAAGCTACATACAGTTTCTGTTTTGTGTGATTTAAAGGGGGAGAGTTAGAAACTTGTGAAGAGATGGAGTTTTGAATGGAAAGGCTGACAGACTCTTAACTACAAGCTTGTTGCCAGGCGCCACTATAATAAAAGGTGGCAAGAATCCAGGAGCGCTCGCAGCTGCATGCCTGAGCTTTATTAAAGATCTAACTATAGTCTGCAGGCTCTGGCCAGCTTATAACTCATTCCTAGCTGACACATTCCAGTTTGTAATTAGTGTAGTACTATTATGATCCCCATTTTTTTATTCTTTTCCTGTAAAACAGGACTGTTTCAAAAGACAAAGATGCACTTCATTCAGCAATAGGGAAATCCATGACACTGTATTCCCCAAGCAGTTATCCGCAACTCGGATCAGCAAAGGAGAAGGAAATGTGTTTGGATTTTATTTGTCTCTCCACAAAGCAGCATACAGCTCCACAGACTTATTTCAGCCTATGCTATCAAGCTCTCCCCTCATAAAAAAATATTGCTTTTCCTTTGAGCTGCAAGTGGATAGAAAATGAACAGAAGTTTTAAATTCAATGAGATCCCATTTGACTATTTTCTCTTTCACTTGTGCTTTGGGGGGTCATACCAAAGAACCTGTGGAAGACTAGGTCATGAAGCATTATCCCTATGCTTTCTTTAAAGACTTTAATGGCTTCAGGTTTTACATTTAGGTAGTTGATCCATATTGTTACTTTATGTATACGGCGTGAAGTGTGGGGCTAATTTCTTTTATTTTTTGGCGTGTCAAGAACCACAGAAAATGAATCATGTTCTTGTTCTTGAGCTCACTCATTATGAGTAAGTGTGGACAGACACAGCTTGTAAATGGAGTGAAGACAATGGCTACAGACCATCTATTTCAATACCAGCCTTGTGATGACTATGTTTGCCATGATTTCCCAGACTTGCTGTGGATGATTGTTGATTGGTAGCTTCTTTGTTTAGCTGAGGTGAGACTACATTTCCTAGAGTTTTCTGCCAGCATAGTTCCAGGTTGGCCTGGTTCACAAGATGTAGCAGGCAAAAGTGACTCCCCACAGTCTTCTTTTTGTCCCTAGAAGCTTGGACATGGGGCACCCATCACACAAGCTTGCTTATTTGCAGGCTCATCTTATTGGCAGAAAAGATAATCCATCAACTTCTCTATCTCCACCCAATAGTTTGCCAACTTCCTGAGACTCACCAGATATCCTCAGTTTCTCTAACTTCTGAGCCAAGAGTATACACCTCTTCCTCACTTATCAACATTGTTGTTGTTGTTAGGTGCCATCGAGTTGGTACCAATTCATAGTAACCCTATGCACAACAGAATGAAACACTGCTCGGTCAGCCAACCTCACAATTGTTGTCACGCTTGAGCCTATTGATGCTACCATTTGGCCAATCCATTTCACTGGGGTCTTCTTCTTTTTCTCTGACCCTCCACCTTACCAAACATGATATCCTTCTCCAGAGACTTGTCCCTCCTGACAATATGTCCGAAGTATGAGAGATGAAGTTCTGCCATCCTGGTTTCCAAGGAGCACCCTGGCTGCACTTCTTCTAACACAGATCTGTTGGTTCTTT
>NW_006408625.1:593922-595837 GCF_000296735.1 Chrysochloris asiatica
TGTTTTTCTTCATATAATCCAGCTTCTTGGATTATTTGGTCAGCATACAGGTTGAATAAGTACAGTGAAAGAATCATTCCAAATACCAGGTTATTATGCAAAAGTTTCCATTATGTAAAAACGGAGGAGGATCATATCAGATAACAAAATGGAGGGTGACTACATTGTTACATAACTGCCAATTACATCATTACATGATTACCAAATACTAAGAATCGTGGCCCACCCAAGTTGACACATAGCCTAAAGCCATATAAGCCAGCATTATTCTTGCACTTCAATGTCTGTGATAGCCTGATGGTCATTAATGCAATAAAATAGTCAGACAGTAGGTTTTTTACTATTGCAAATGGGAAGTGTTAGATAACGAGATTGTTGGTAAGTGAGGAGTAGGTGTCTTTAGCTCCTTAATGGTGGATATCAGAGTCACATCATTCAGTTTGGATATTTAGAGAGACCCACATGGATTCCAGTCCTTCCTGATGAGTCCTAGTTCATAATCAGGGGTTCCATTTTGACCTTGCTGTCCCCTATTTCATGTCCATCTTTACTTTTCGCTGCCTCCCTAGTTAACTTTAGGGCTAGCACTAGATACAACTACAGCCTTATATAGAGACAACTCCCATAATTGTGACCAGTCAAATCCCCATAATACGCCCTTATTTTATATCACTCCTAATGATCCCGCCTCCCTGAGTACAAGGTGTCATTAAGTTGCATAGTTCTTAACTATGTGCTTAGTAAATTGTTGTTGCTGTTGGTAAGTGCCACTGAGTCGGTTCTGACCCATAGTGACCCAGTGTAGGGTTTCTGAGGAGCGGCTAGTGAGCTTGAACCACTGACCTTGTGGTTCAAATGATTTTACAGTCCAGTGCATTAACCCACAGCGCCACACCAAGTTAGTCTATATGTGCTATTAAGGCAGTCAGAACAGGTGCTCCATTTATTCCCATTTTAGAGCTCAGGAAACTGTGAGCCAAGAGATTCAGTGACTTGACACAGCTAAAAAGACAGGCTTTGATTCATACCTTCTGAGACTGCAACCTGTAAAGTCTGATTGGGATGTGAATTGAATTTAAAGGAAGCAACATGTGAAAATGTGCTCAATGTGATCAGTAACCAAGCTCATGTAACAATGAGACACCATTTCGCCCTATCTAATTGACAAAAGTCGGAGAAGAGATGTTACATTGTGAGGATTGTAGTAGTCAATGGCACCAAACAAAATGGGTTGAATTGTTGAATGGAAACCCAATTTGCTCTGCAAACTCTCACCCAAATCACAATTAAAAAGTTAAACAACAACAACAACAAAAATGGCAAGCTAATAATGATGAGTAAAAGAAAGAGGCAAGAAATTTGCTTTGGGAGTGGTAATTAAAGTTGAGTTTAATGCATGTTTTCTTTTTTAAAGAAAATGTAATCACGTGTTATCTGAATGATTTTAATTTTTTTTTTTTTAAATAAAGGTGATATGTCATAAAGAAGATTTTTATACTTCTTTGAATATTAAAAGATGAATACTGAGTTTGAAATAATTTAGTTTACACTTATTTTATCAAGGAGGAATTTGGAGCCCAGAAACATGAAACAATATATTGAAGGTGGTGGTGGTGGTATGCTGTGGAGTCAGTTCTGACTCATAGCAAACCTGGGTAGGGTTTCTGAGGCTGTAAATCTTTACGGGAGCAGAAAACCTCATCTTTCTCCTAAGGAACAGCTGATAGTTTCAAACTGCTGACCTTGAGGTTAACAGCCTGACTCGTAACCACTATGTTATCAGAGCTCCTTATACTGAAGGTTGTTGTTGTTGTTATGTGCCGTGGAGTCGTTTCCAACTTATAGCGACCCTGTACAGGGTTTCTGAGGCTATAAATCTTTATGGGAGCAGAAAACCTCATCTTTCTCCCATGGA
>NW_006408625.1:597212-602834 GCF_000296735.1 Chrysochloris asiatica
AGTCGCTGGAGAAGGATATCATGTTTAGTAAGGTGGAGGGTCAGAGAAAAAGAGGAAGACCCCCAGCGAGATGGATTGGCAAAGTGGCAGCATCAGTGGGCTCAAGCGTGGCAATGATAGTGAGGTTGACCCAGGATCTGGCAGTGTTTCCTTCTGCTGTACCTAAGATCGCTATGAGCCGGTATCAACTCGAAGACTCCTAACAAAAACTTTTATTCATCATCTGAGTCTATATATGTCTACATATGTTATTCTCAGTTCTAAAGGCCCTCTCTTAATCCCTAACAATCCACCCTTCTTTCTACCTTAGTTGCTCCACTGCCAGTCACCGGGTCAGCACACTTGTATTGTAATGATCTACTATGTATTCTTCCTCTTAACTGTATAGTGAACAGACAAAGCTGGGAGAACTAGAGGTTGCTGGAAACCAGGCTTCCCCTTTGACTACCTTCCCTGTGTGTCTCCAGATCTTACTATCATTGTCTGCACTACAGTGTTTTTTCATCACAGTTTCAGCAACTCTGGCATCTTCACTTTTGGAGATCATATTCAGGGAGAACAATTGCTATCCTTGTACCCCTTTTTCTCCCTAGCATCCTCTCCATCTTGGAAGCAAAGTCTTCCCAGGGCTCCCATTTCCTTCTCTACCATCTACAGTTCACAGCTGCCTCCAGAAGCAATTTGTCTCCTCTTCCCCTGGGATGAGCTCTTCTTAAATTTATTTCCATAATGCAGAAGTAAAGGCAGCTGAGAAATCATAATCGCCTGCCACTATAAAAAAAAAAAAAAAACTACCGTATTTCATAAATATTTTCATAAGTCTCACTGTTCTCCCAAGCAAAAATAAATACTGATTGTTGGACATACCTTAGTATCCAGGGGCTTAGTACTATACTAATACGTCTTTTTTACCCTCTAAAAATCAACAGGTGGAGGGAGGTCATTACCCTTGCTTAATCTCTACGTTGAATCTTGGGTCAGAATCTAAGGTTGTCCAGAATTCAGTCCCTTTCAAACTTTGTTCTTTTTTACTGAGGTTCACGTTAACATCTCTGAACACAACACAGATGTTATTCATATCCTGCAGCCAAATGAAATGCAAAGTACTCAAACTTATTGCATGACAGGAACTGAAGTACACATTGGCACCAAATACGGAAGGGGTAACCTGTGAGTTTAGTATTTTTTCATTTCAGTCTCAGTGTGCATACTCTGAACTGTACAAAGCCAAACTATCCTGCTCCTCATGTTCCCCATGAGGTAGGTTAGCTAATTATTCTGTGAACTTTGACTTCAAAGTTTTAGGTTTTATCTGATTCTGTTGTGTGTGATTTTCTTAAATGTCAAGGGTTCCATTGCTTAATTCTTGGGGTGCTCTATTGAAAAAGGGGCTCTTACCTACCCACTGTGATATTCTGAGGTTTGGTTGGCAGTATTTAGAAGAAAGAGAAATCTCACAAATGATGTGAATGGGTATGTGCATCTACAGGAAGAAAATACAGAAAGAGAAACTAGTTGACATTGATCAGATCTAGCTTGTGGCTGTTGTGTGCCTTTGAGTCAATTCTAACTCAATGCTGTTGTGTGCCTTCAAGTTGGTTCCGACCCATAGTAACACTGTATATGGTTTCCAAGGAGCAGCTGGTGAGCTTGAACCGTCAACCTTGTAGTTCAAACAGACTTTGCAGCTCAGCGCATTAACCCACAGCACCACACCAGGACTCCATTCTAACTCATAGCTACCATAGATCTTTATGGGAGCAGAAAGCCTCACCTTTCTCCCATGGAGTGACTGGTAGATTTAAAATGCTTACCCTGCGGTTAACAGCCCAGCTAGTAATCTAATACACCACTAGGGCACCTTATAGTATAGAGTAGAACTGAATTAATAATAATATATTCTCAGAGCTACGCAGTTCTAAGTCCTTTTAAAAATCTCACAATGTCTTGTGAGGTAGGAACTATTATCATTTAATTTTAAGAGGTGGTTTTGTTGTTGTTTTTGCTGTTGTATGCCGTGGAGTCGGTTCTGACTCATAGCGACCCTGTATAGTGTTTCCGAGGCTGTAAATCTTTTCGGGAGCAGAAAGCCTCATCTTTCTCCCACGGAACAGCTGGTAGTTTCTAACTGTGGACCTTGCAGTTCACAGCCCAATTCATAACCACTACGCAACCAGAGCTCCTTAAATTGTAGACTAAAGAGGTAAAGAAATGGGCCCAGTCTCACAGCAGTGTATAGACAGAATGTGGCCCTAGCTAATCCTGGTGTGGTGCTGTAGGGTAAAGCATTAGACCACAAGGTCAATTTGAATCACACGGTTAGTGGTTTAAACTCACCAGGTGCTCCTTGGAAACCCTATGGTTGGTTGGTTGGTTATGTGCCGTGGAGTCGGTTCCGACTCATAGCAACTCTGTACAGGGTTTCCGAGGCTGTAAATCTTCATGGGAGCAGAAAGCCTCATCTTTCTCCTGCAGAACAGCTGGTAGTTTCGAACTGCTGACCTTGTGGTTCACAGCCCGATTCGTAACCACTATGCTACCAGAGCTCCTTTGGAAACCCTATACAGGGTCACTATAAGTCAGAACTGACTCGATGGCACTTAACAACAACTATTAGTGGCTGTAATAATATGTTTCCTTGAGTAATTCATACAGTTAACACACTTGACTACTAATTGAAAGATTGGAGGTGTGTCTCAGAAGAAAGTCTTGGGGATCTATTGCTGGAAAATAAGCTATGGAAAACCTTTTGGAGCACATTTCTGTTCTGACACCCATGGGACTGCCATGGATTGGAGTTGATACACTAACAACCAGTTATATATTAGATTTTGTATTTGTATTTGTGTTTGTATTCTTATTTACGGGGAGTGCTGTGACTCTAGAGGATAATCATTAGACTGCAAACTACAAGGTCAGTGGTGTGATACCACCAGCCACTCCTCAGGAGAAAGATAAGACTTTCTGCTCCTGCAAAGATTTATAGCCCTGAAAACCCTATACACAATGAGTATGAGTCAGAACTTGACTCAACAGTACTTAACAACAACAACAACAACAACGTTCTTATTTTGGATCTGCTTCCCTATCCTCCAGGGGCAGGGTGATGTCTGTCTTCTGCTTGACATGCAATATGATGCTTTATAAATATTTCTGAGTGAATGAATAAATGGGCCAGTGGAAAGTTCTAATGTCAGGGAGTTGCATAAAGTGTGATTCTCCTTGACCTAGAGAAAGAGCTATGCTACTCAGTGGCCTGCAATTGGATGACTTAGAGTTAGGGAATGGAAAATCAGGTGAATGTGGCTTTTTGGAGGGACCAGGTCATGGAAAAGCTGAACTCAGCAGTTGCTTAGTTCTGAATTTCTGTATTTTAACTCCAAAGTGAAGATCACCCCCAAAGTGTGACAGAGTTGGACCCTGCTGATAATCTCAGCTTCTCTTTGAAGCCGGCAAGATGCTGTATGTCTGAGAAGGTGACCAAGGATGGGGAAGACACTATGGAGTCCACAGTGCTGAGCAGGTGCCTCTGAAGACCTAGTAACCAATCAACCAACCTGACCTTCTTTGTGCTTTATATAGAACGGCTTCCAAGCTGTGTACAGTACACAGAGCTGCAGTACAGAAAAGTGTGTAAGAATCACCCAGAGGAAGGGCCATTTTCTCTGGAATATGCTACTGAGTCTTGAATCTTTAGTCCCATTGACATCAATGTAGAAACTTAAAAATGAAAGCATTTACAGAAGGCATTCTGTGCTACAAATGAGCATTAGGAAATGTTCCCTGCGCTAGGTTGAAACCACTGCATGGCTCTGGAGAGAGAAACCAACGAGGGCACTGCCTAGAAAACACTATGGGGCAATTCTACTCTGTCACATGGGATCTCCAATGATCAGCCCACATGGAACCAAGGGACACAAGGAATAGAAAGATGGACATTCCTTCAGGAAAGATTTCCCAAATCGAGAAGCATGAAATGGACCAATCAGATTTAGAAGATTCACATTTTCTAGCACCTCTCCCTCAATGCATTATTTTTCTTATAAATAAGAGAGGCATCATATACAAAAAGCTCTAGTCATTTTTTTGTTTTAAGTTGTACTTTCTTGCTTGATTTACATGAATATTTCAGAGAGTCATCTAACGTTCCATGTTATTTCTTGCTCTGTAGATGTAACCTTGGAAAAATATACAAAGTATACACGCACGTACACATACACTTCTCTACAGTAAATATGCTAAATATATTTGTCTTAAAATAACCCTGACCTCAAGGAGTCAGGAACTCAGTTTTGATTGAGGCATGTCACTTACTCAGCGATGATTAGCAGACCCGATCGAACCTTTGTGATTACAAATGAAGACATTGGCTTAGATGGTCGCCAAGGTCCAGTTCTAAACTAGTGTTCTTTATTAACCCAGGGATTTATATCCATGCTCTTTATCTCTGCAACTTAAATAAAAGAAAGGCTGAATAGTTAACATAAATGATACTGGTTTCCCAACCCTATGAGTCAGCCCTAATCGTAACGTCTTCTGTTTCAGTATCCTCCCCAGGGAGGGCTAAGAGTTGTTCCTCAACAGGTTTCACTCAATCTGATAAAACATTGAGGAGAGGAGAGGACTTTATGTGTGTGTGTGTGTTCAGTCAATCAAGCTTGCAGGAAACGTTCTCTGTCTCCTTAACTTGTGGCCAGAGACTGCTAGTGTTGAAACAGACAACTCCACCTCACAGAGACTTTCACAGTTAAACCTCTTGTGTTCTGACGAGCAGCCACGTAGAGCATTGTTCACAATTTAACAATGTACTGGTTGAAGTCAAATGTATATGAGGAACATTTGGACCCAGAGCTCACGGAAACAGGAAACAGGGCTTCAAAATAGGATCATTAAATATTATGATTATCTCTGAATATAAGCAGGAAGAAAATGCTTCTCTTTGAAATAAGTTTAAAATGTCTTAGAATCCTTTTAACTCATAGTTATTGCCCTCACAGATAGACAAAAGTTATGCACCATGGGATGCCGCTCAATCTGGTTGGTACACCTCACATTATTCTAACTAGCAAATCCGGCTATTCCTTATAAAGAATTCTGTCCAAAGGCATTGTCTTGAAGAAAGATATTAAAAATTTAAGTACAGTCTAAAAATGAGGACTGAGGTAGGCTTTCATAGTCTGTTGGATAAGTCATTGACAAGTAGTTTAGGAATCAGATAATTTTCCTTTCTTTCCCATGATCTTTTCTGCTCTGTCCACAGATTTTTGAAATGTCCTTCCCAATGGCTCCTTTTCTTTTTACAATAAAAAATAAATGAGACATGGGAGATAACAGCTTCTGCAGACATAGCACCTTGGCTGGAGGTGCTAAAGTATAAATGACGGATTGCAAACTTGTTCTCTAAGAGTAAATTTCAGCTGGGGACAGCTGGAGAAGGTCAAATGGAGAAGGTATAGGCTATCCAGGGAGCAAGAAGCAAGATTACAAAATAGAGCTAGAACTGGAAGGTTGAGTGGGCTAGAAAAAAGATAAAATTCACTTGTTTTACATGAAAATGAATTTTACCTGCTATAAAAGTGAAGAGGACTTGAAAACATTTACTTATGAAGATTAAAGAGCACA
>NW_006408625.1:604077-605739 GCF_000296735.1 Chrysochloris asiatica
TTATAATTCACCAACCTACTAGAAAATCAAAGTTCTTCAATCCATGTTCTCTACAGTATAGATGAGTGCTAAGAGGCAAAATACCTATGGGAAACTATTACTTTGGAATTGAAACCTTTCGTTCACATATAGATTCACATCTAATAGAGAGAAGAACAGGAAGATATGATTGATTGGGAAAAGATCAAGAAAAATGGTTAACTGGGAAGAATACAGCAACAAATGAGAACAAAAATTGCAGAGACAGGCTGGGCTAACAAACACTAGTCATGGAAATCACAGCAGTAGTAATAACAATGACATATAATACATACAGCATGGTTTCTTTCTACATGCCAGGCACTATTTTGAGCATTTTATATCTATCAACTCATATAGTGACCTGACTTGTCAGTATCATTACATAAATATCTGTTGTTGAATTATTGGTTCATTCACTGGATCTTGATCGAGTGCCCATTAGCACCAGGCATGACTCTAAAGGCTAGAGGTACCAAGGTCAACTGAAGGGCCAAGGTCACTGATTTGACAGAGTGCATAGCCTAGAGAGGAAAAGAAAACAGAATAAATAAGTAAATGGATAAATGCTATTATTGTAGGTAATGTTTGTATCCTAGAGAATAATGTATATGGGTGACCAGCTTGATTCTAGGGTGGTTAGGAGACTCCATCTGAATGATGAGGAGTCAGACATAAAGATGAGTGGGCAGGGAGCATCAGGTGAAGGTGAAGGCCCTGGAGTGAAAAAAACTGGCTTTGAGATACTGAATGAAGGACAGTGTTTCTGGCACACAGAGACCACAAGAGGAAGAGGAGGTTGGGACGGCAGAAACAATGTTATGTATGACTATATCATTTAGATTTTAGTGAAAAAAAAATTTTCTATTTTATTTAAAAGTGATGAGAAGTGCTTACTCCTTGGAAATAATAATAATAAAAAAGGTGTACATGATTTAGTTCCAGTCTCAGGTTACTAAGTATTTGAGCAAGCCTAACATTACTTTTCTAGGCAATGAAAAGTGGTCTAGAAGTCAGGAATTCCTCTTTACTCCCCCTCAAATCTTTATGTTGTTGTTGTTATGTGACGTGGAGTCAGTTCTGACTCACTGCAACCCGGTACAGGCTTTCCGAGGCTGTAAATCTTTATAGGAGCAGAAAACCTCATCTTTCCATCTTTCTCCCATGGAACAGCTGGTAGTTTTGAGCTACTGACCATGAGATTAGCAGCCTGATTCATAACCACTATGCTACCAGAGCTCCTTCAAATCTGTATGGACACAAATTTAAAAAAAACAACAACGTATTTCTCAATGGCTTCCTTTCATTTTGCAATTAAACAATTATATATCAGAGACAAGCACTTCTACAAATGCAGCACTTTGTCTTAAGTTCTTTTTTCTTAATGTTTTATTGTGAATTATGTGATAGTTTACATGGGAGAACATTAGTTTTACGTTCATCCTATCTTATATCGTTTCATTGCCCTAGTTATAATCCCCTCCATGCATCATCAACCAACCAAAGGGTACACACTACAAGCCCGCTCCCCCCCGTCGTCAGCACACAGTCCCTCTCCCTCTCTGTGTCTAAAGTCCCCAGCTGCTCCATCTCTCCACGTCATCGTCTCTGCCTCCATCTCTGGCATCACTGCTTCTCTGGGTA
>NW_006408625.1:607786-625796 GCF_000296735.1 Chrysochloris asiatica
CACCTTTCTTAATTTTCAACCATTCAGTGTTCCCATGTTCTGTTCGGACATGCCTCTTGGTCTCTGTACAGATTCCTAATGAGCAAAAATAAGTGTTCTGGAATACTCATACTTCACAATATTGTCCATAGCTTGTCATGATCCAAATAATCATAAGCCTTTGCATAGTCAATATTAGTCAATTTAAGTCTAGAACTGAATCCACCCCCAGGAAACCACTTTCAGCTGAACAACAGGTCTATAAAGTGAAAAGCAACACCAGGGAAGAATGTACTCTTCAGTACAATCAACCATGTTATTGTTGTTAAATGCCACCAAATCAGTTCTGACTCATAGTGACCCTGTATAGCATTTCCAAGGAGCATCTAGTGGATTTGAGCTGCTCATTTTGTGATTTGAAGTCCAGTGCTGATTCTCCAGTGCCATGCCAGGAGTCCACTTCACCATTGTTGTTGTTGTTAAGTGTCATTGAGTTGGTTCAGACTCACAGTGACCCTATATAGGGTTTCCAAGGAGCTGTTGGTGGAGTTGAACCACTGACCTTGCAATTCAAACCAATCTTGTAGTTCAGTGCTTATCCTACAGTGCCAAGCCCAGACCAAAAAGACAGTGTTTGCCCAAAAACAAAACTCAGAAGGTAGGAAGGGGAAGGAAAGACGGACAAAAAGAAATGGAGGACCCAGGGAGGAAGTAGGAAGAGTGCTGTTATGTTAAGGGCTTACACCCAGTGTCACTAAACACAATGAGTATTAATTGTTGAATGAGAAAACTAATATGCTCTGTATACTTTCATCCAAAGCACAATAAAAAATTAAAAAGAAAAAACAAGAAGAATGACTAAGAGTCTTTGTAGAGGAAGCCAGGTGTGAAGTGCTTATGTTGAAAGGGCAATTTCCTGAATTAGCTGATTCTGCATTTTTACAACTTGACATCAGCTCAGCTTGAGGTCCTTCACCTTCCTAAAAGTTGGGTTGTTACATAAAGCTCACTCTTATGCAATCCAGACTCACTAGCTATTGAGAGAGAATCCTTATGGTTCTCAATCAGCTGTGGTATAGTGAGTAGGGAGGTGGCCGGCCAGAGCTCGGTTTCATCCTAATGCTCAAGTGGTCATGGATAGCTGGAGCCTTTAAAATGGACAGAGATTATTTATGGAGAGAAAGCATTCCTGAGGATAATGTCTCAGGAATGGAAATGCAAGAGGAAGAAGAGATGAGGAATGCATTCCAGCAAGAAGAGAAGATTCACAAGAGAATGTCTGTTTGAAGGCCAATCTCTATGCTTTTCCTGCATATTTGTTGTTGTTGTTGTTAAGTGCTGTTGTGTTGATTCTGACCCATAGTGACCCTGTATAGGGTTTCCAAGGAGCAGCTTGGTGAGCTTGAACCACCGACCTTGCAGTTCAAATGGCTTTGCAGTCTGGTGCATTAGCCCACAGCGCCACACCAGGACTCTGCATCTTTTTCTTGGCATTCATTTATTTGAAACACAATACCTGTGACTGGTAGATGCTTGTAAGAAGCTCTTGTCTTATCACTAGTGGTCACAGGTGGCGGTTGGTTCAGATCAAGCTTTAAAAAACATTGCTGAAAAATAAGTAAACGACTCAAAACTTGAAGAACAAAATTCACATAGCAAGTATTTCCCAAATTCCTCAGTCCTGTTACACATATAGTGGTAATCCAAGTGAGAAAATTCAGGCTTCAAGAAAGGAAGGGTCTGGTTGGCGAAATGCTCCATCTTTGGTATCTATGAACTAGAGGAGACCACTAGGATGGCTGCTCTGCTGTACTGTAGTCTTACATTTGCTGAAGGCCTGATCTCTATCCTTCTATATCTTTCTCCAACTTCCCTACAAGTTTTTCATGCAGCCAGTACTGTCTGAAACACCAGTAATGTCCCTGACTCTATACTAGGAAAGGGAATACATAGGAAAGGGGACACACAGGAAAGGGGACACACAGGTCTGCTCTGATTACCAAGTAATTCACACTTCTCACTTTCAATGAATGTTATCTTATGAAGGAGAAGCACGCAGAAATAAGTATTTGGCCATCTTGGTGTGAAGATGGGAAGATTTCCTGATTATGCCCCAGGCTATAGACCTGAGAAGCAAGGATTAGTGAAGTTGAGCTTGAACTTGGACAAGGAGGATACCACCCTCTCTGGGTCCTCTGGTCATGGTCTTAGCTTCACGTATTAGTACGCCTCATAGTGACTAGTACAGGAAACCAGTTGCTGTAAAGTTGATTCAGACTTGACATCATGTGTATCTGTGTATTCCGGTGCTCAATAGGGTTTTCAATGGCTGACTTTTCCAAAGTAGATTACCAAGACTTTCTTCTGAGGTGCCACTGACTGGACTTGAACCTACAATGTTTTGATCAGTAGCCATATGCTTATCCATTTACATCACTCATAGGTGCCAAATGAATGTTGTTGTGTGCCATGGAGTCAGTTTTGACTCATTGTGAATCTGTGTTGAGTTTCTGAGAGTGACTGGTTTGAACTACCTACCTTTTGGTTATCAGTCCAGTGCTTTCGCAACAGCCCCACATCACAACTCAAATAATTGTTCAGTTAAGCTACAAGTCTTCCATTTGCTTCTCCACTTCCGAGTGTAGTCTTCAGCTGGACAGAGGGGCTGTGGGTCCCATGTAGTATTATTCTTTGGGTAGACCCTGCATAGAGCAGCCTTCATCGCTGGATCTAGTTGAAATCTGGTAAAGAGGCCCAGACTGGTGCTGAAAGGTAAAGGCAGATAATTGAGTGTGGTAAAAAGGCATGTGGTCCAAGCCCTCTGGGCCCTCTATAGGATGATATAGATTCCTTTCTACCAGGGATGTGAGAGACTTGGATTCAATGTTACCCCTAAAGGGTTTCAGAATCAGACTGATGGTCACATCTCAACCAACATCTTCCAGATCCTCTCTGAGTGTCCTCCAGTAGCAAGATGGAAGACATCAGTGTTTCATAGAAAACACATTGTAATACAGACTGAACTTGATAGTCCTCCCAACAAAAATAACTTTTTCTCTTGTTAAAAATGGCACTAACCATCCTTCTAATCTTTACCAATTCTAATACCAGCTGTTTCTCCAGCAGCACACTCTGCTTCCCATCTGAGTTTGATAATTCCTTGCAATGACCACACAGAACTCAGACAAGACTCTTGATGATGAGGTTTAATATAGTAGTTAGCAGTTTACAATACAGGATCAAAAATGCCCAAAACAGTTCTTTGGGCAGCACAGCTTCTTTCTGATGTGTCTGCAAGCAGGTGTCTCTCATATTCCTTTGGCCTAGTCTCCCTCTTGCTCAGGCAATGTTACAAAGCTCTGATACTGCTGATAAATACCAAAGGGCACTCCATTCCACTATAAGCCTCAGCCTGAAGGTACTCAGCTGTAGCTTTGTGGGTTAACAAACCTAGCTACCCCAATTAGGTGGTTGGAGGCTCCCCACTTTGCAAACAACCCTCCTGCCTAAAGGCACTCAGCTTTACTTGTTCCATGGGCCAGCAACTCCACTGCTCTGTCTCCTGCTCTGGCTCTTAATTCTGCTGTTGCTGCTCCTCTGCCACTCCTCTACTCCACCTCCAGTGTCACACTTGCTGTTTCTGGCTCAAGGGGTTCAATGAACAGGGATCTCAGGGTCCAGAAGACACACTCCTTTTCTACCTCTTCCTTCTTTATAGTAGTGGAATCATCTGTCCTTCTCTCCTTCAGAAATGGCTCATTTTAGATCCATGTTAGAGTTTCAAGGGTTTGCAATCAAATTAGCCCTGTTAACAACCATTCACAACTGAATCATACTATTGATCAGCATCGTCCTCCTCCTCCACCATTTCTTTCTCAGACCGCTCAGAACACAAGTCATTTGGAGGGGTGCACAAAGACTCTGACCAGAGGAGACATTAAATAATTCACTGCACAGCACCTTGAATTCTCTTGGTGATTCCCATCCATCCACCCAGAAACATCATTGTTCTCCTAGAATCCACTTTCTTTCTTCTACTCGCCTCCTCTACAAACTCGTATTTCCTGATGAGTCCTCCTCCTCAATGCATTTTGCATCTCTCTCTCTTCTCAATCTCCCTTACCAATTATTTAGAACAGATAACTTGGTCACCCTGTCTTCAGTCTGTGTTGTCCCCAGAGTTATCTTTCCAAAATACAAATTTGTAACGACTATTCTTGAAGGCAAGGAGCTCTGGTAGCGTAGTGGTTACAAATCGGGCTGTGAGCCACAAGCTCAGCAGTTCGAAACTACCAGCGGCTCCGCGGGAGAAAGATGAGGCGTTCTGCTCCTGTAAAGATTTACAGTCTTGGAAACCCTGTACAGGGTTGCTATGAGTCGGAATCGACTCCACAGCACATAACAACAACAACAACAACAATTCTTGAAGGCAAGGAACTCTGGTAGCACAGTGGTTACGAATCGGGCTGTGAACCTTAGGGTCAGCAGTTCAAAACTACCAGCTATTCCGCAGGAGAAAGATGAGGCTTTCTGCTCTCGTAAAGATTTACAACCTCAGAAACCCTGTACAGGGTTGCTATGAGTCAGAATCGACTTCACGGCACATAATAACATAACATAACATTCTTGACGGCATTCTGTCACCCACAGTATAAATGCAAAATCTTCAAAAAGGCAGAAAATGACTTCAACAAGGTCTCAGGTCACCTGAATGCCCTTATCATCTATTTGCCTTCTTTCTCAGATCCTCTCTGCTTTTGTTATACCAAACTACATGTGGCTCTGAATCACCTTGTTATGGATCGAATTGAGTCCTTCCAAAAAAATGTGTTGAAATTCTAACCCCTGTATCTGGGAATCTGATCCTGTTTGGAATGATGGTTTTGTTTTTTATGTTAATGAGGAGATACAATGTAAGATAGGTCCTAAACCAAATCACTTCTGAGTTATATAAAGACCAGAATAGATACAGAGACTCACACAGGGGAAGACCAAGGGAGGCTGAGGAAATCCACGAATCACTGGTAGATTCCAGAAACTCAGAGAGAGGGTCACAGAAGGAAACGACACAGCCGAGACCCTAATTGGGACTTTTAGCCTCCAGAACTAAATTTCTGGAAAGTCACTACTTGTGGCCTTCCTGTTACAGCACTACTGTTGTTGTTAAGTGCTGTCGAGTTGGTTCTGACTCATAACAACCCTGTATAGGATTTCCTAGGGGTGACTGGTGGGATTGAACTGTGGACCTTGCAGTTAGCCACACCAGGACTCCATGGCAGAACTAGGTAATTAAAACACAAGCCATACTCTTTGAGCCTCTATGACGTAACACACCACCTCCTTGAAGATCCTTTCCTGCTCTTGCTGCTCCTTTCTCCATGTTTTGTCCACATCTGCTCGTCACTCATACAAGCCAAACATTCCCAGTTCTGAGAATTTCTCCTTCAGCCTGCCCATCTAGTCCCCTATCAAGTTCATCATTCCCCTTGTGGGACCCTACAGTACCTGCATGGCTCTAGTTTGGAATTTATCATATAACATTGAAATTATTTGGATCTAAGCTTTTGTTTTTTTCCTGTGTCTTGTTTATATTGAGATTCTCAGACTCTCAGAATTACTCCTTATTAACTAGGTGACCCGGGACAAATTACATAACCCCTCTGAACATTATTTTCAATGTAGAGAAGTTAATGAGACCCTCTGTACAAGTTGTTATAGGAGCTAAATGAGACATAGCACATGTTAACTATTTAATAAATGGTATTATGTATTATTAGGAGTCCCTGGGTAGTCCAAATAGTTAAGGGCTTGACTATGAACCAAAAGATTGGCAGTTCAAATCTACTGAGTCACCTTGGGAGAAAGTCCTAGGGTTCAATTTCCAAAAGGTCATGATCTTTGAAAAGAATCCTTCTCTGAAGCACATGGGGTCACCATGAGTTGAAGTAGATTCCAAAGCAACTTATTTGATTGTGTCTATTGGATGGTTAAGGAGCTCTGGTAGCGTAGTGGTTACGAATTGGGCTGCAAACCGCAAGGTCAGCAGTTTGAAACTACCAGCTGCTCCGCGGGAGAAAGATGAGGCTTTCTGCTCCCTTAAAGATTTACAGCCTTGGAAACCTTGTTCAGGGTCGCTATGGGTCAGAACCAACTCGACGGCACTTAACAACAACAACATTGGATGGTTATTTGCAGTAGCCTGGTATGGTGCTATAGGATAAGCACTGGGCTGCTAGCCACAAGATTGGTGGTTCAAACCTACCAGCTGCTCCTTGGAAACCCTATAATGGGTTGCTATGAGTCAGAACTGACTGGACAGCACTTAATAACAACAACAGTAACAGTAACAGTAGCATAAGTCTAATGCAGATAAGAACTTCTGGAGCTGCCCTGGGACTGGGTGTGACGTCAGAAGGAAGAGCTTCTTTGGCATTTGGGGCTTGCAGTAACAGATATAGAAGGAGTGGGGGCAGGGGTCACAAGTCCACTAGTTCAATCAGCAGCTGCTGGGGATTTTAGCTACCGGGCAAGGAGTTCTCCTTGAATGATGAGAGGCATGAGATTTGCCTGGGCACCAACACAAGGAGGGCAGTGGTGGTTCAGTAATAACAATTCTTACCTGTCACACAGAAGACCTGGGTTTCATTTCCTGCCAGTGCACAGCACGTGAAGCTACCATCCCATTGTCAGCTGAAGCTTGTGTGTTACTGTGATGCAGGACATGTGTCAGTGAAGCTGTGACACTGAAATAGACTAAGTAGAAACGCCTGGCAATCTACTCCCCCCAATCAGCTAATAAAAATCCCATGAACCACTAAGGTCTGATCCTACTATATGTAGGATTGTGATGAGTCAGATGGCAGCTAACAACAACAATTACCTAGCAAAAAATGTAAGTTTAAGGTATTGTTCCAGCCTTTTTATTGTTGTTAAATACCATCGAGTTGGTTCCGACTCATAGTGACCCCTTACAGGGTTTCCCAGGAAGGGCTGGTGTTTGAACCCTTGACCTTTGTGATTAGCAACCCAGTGTTTACCCTACAGCACCACACCAGGACTCCTTGTTTTTGTTGTTTCTAAGTACTGTTGAGTCAATTCCGACCCATAGCGACCCTGTGACCCTGTATAGGGTTTCTGAGGAGCAGCTGGGGAGCTTGAACCGCCGACCTTGCAGTTCAAACGACTTTGCAGTCTGGCACATTAGCCCACAGCGCCACACCAGGACTCCTTAGAGTACTAAAAAATTCCTCTGTAATGGAGGAAGAAAAGCACTCTTATTTTTACATCAAGGCATCCCCAGCTCACACAATCCAGTCTGCTAGGATACAAGACTGTTAGTCCTCATGGAGCTCAGTGAAAAGTGAGGTCAGCATGTACAGAGACCTGTAGAATACACACTTAGTTAAGGTACTCAACTGGGAAATACTGTTCCATTTCCTTCTGCATGGAGCACAGAGTGGTGCTAGAAAACCATCTGGAGAAAGGTAGCCCCAAGAGCAATCACATACTGTAATGCATTTGATTAAAAAGAGGAAGGGGCGGGGGGAGAACCATGGTGCGTGCTATCCTCACACTAGGACTGGGGCTGAGGCAGTCTGTGAGTCGAGGTCTGTGGGAGATTTCGCCTGGATTACTTTAAAAGCACTTTTGCAGAGCCAGGCAAATGAAAGTCATGTGTTTCTTCATCAAGGAGACCTTCTCTTGGGGGATATTTTATTTGCTATTCTATAAAGAGGCAAAGTCTCCATAGTTTTAATCTTCCATGCAAGAACTTTTAAGCACTGGAAAAGGAATGACAAGAAAAATGACACTGGGTGCCTCAGAAATCCTAATAAAGTTTGGAAACTTGTTCAGACTCTTTGAACTTTTCAGCTGTATACTGTGGGTCTTAGGCCTGAGATAGTGGGTTCATTTGCCTGGTGGATGTTTCTCATGCAATTTCAGTGTGTTTATTAGGGGCTGAGCCAAGCTCCAGAGGAGCAAAGGTAACATCGAGACACTCATGTGTCTTGCATGTGGGGGTTTCTGAAGAGTCTCAGATTTCCTCAGACATGAAGGGGAGTTTGAGCAACACCCAGGTCACATGTTTCACCAGGGAGAAGTTTTCTACCAATCAAAAGTGCCTTGTAGGGATTTCAATGGTCAGTCTCCAAGTGTGTCAGTCAAGTTATGTGAGACTAAAGGAACTATGAGCCCCTGGGTCTTGCTAAAATATCACAGGACTATTGGGATGTGCCCTGTGTTTTCTTATTTGGAGACTTTAGAATATCCCTGACATTGGCTCAAGAAGTCAATATTACTTGTACTTTGGTTGGGACCATTCATTGGAAACTGTGTTCAGTCACACACAGTCTGCTTTGTGAGTGTCTGTACAGGCAACATGACAAGACATGGAGTTTCAGGGTCCTTCGTACATGTTTTTTAAGTGGGCCCAGTCTAAAGAAGAATGAAAAGGACACTCTTATTTTCCTCGTCTCACTTGATCTTGTATGTCATTGGATACACAGAACAAATAAATTGCATTTAATTATCTATTGTTATATAACTAATCACCTCAGAATTTAGTAAGTGGAAAACATAAAGTTACTGTATCACTTTCTGTAGATCAGAAATTCATGAGTGCCTTAGCTGAGTGGTGCCCGTTCCGTCTCTTATGAGATTGCTGTCAAGACGTCAGTGGGCTGCAGTCATCTGAAAGTTGGATTGGGGCTGGAAGATCTGCTTTTCAGATGGTGCACTCACATGGCTGTGGGCTGGAGGGCTCAGTTCCCTGCCACATTGGACCTCTCTCTAGGATTGCTTGAGTGACCTCATGGCATGGCCATTGGTTTCCCTAAAAGTAAATAGTCCACGAGAGAGATCAAAACAGAAAGTCATATGGTTTGATTGAATTTTCTAAGTCATACACCATCACTTTCATCACATTCTGTTTGTTAGGAGTGAGTCACTAAGGACAGCTTACTAAGGACACAGGAGGAAAATCAGTGTCCAGCTTCTGATGGGAGAAATGTCGAAGAATTGATGGACATATTTTAAAACAATTACAATATGAGTCTCAGAAGTACATTGACATGGATGTGAATCTCAAGCCAACTACTTGTCAACTGTTTGATCAAGAATTTCTGAGCTTTAGTTTACTCATCTACAACAGGATACCCCAAATACTTGCTTTCTGGTGCTACTGATGAGGTTAGAAATTACGCTTGTAAAGTACACCAAACAACCCCTTGACTAAAGTTGGTTTTAAATAAAAAGTAATATTGTGAGGCTGGCTGGAGTCCTGGTGTGGCACTACAGGATAATGCACTGAACCCTAAGGTCAGTTTGAACCACAAGGTCTGCAATTCAAACCCACCAGCTGCTTCTTGAAAACAGGGTCACTATAAATTGGAACCGACTGGATGGCACTTAACAACAACACTGTGAGGATAATGACAATGATGATGTTAATGATGATGATGAATGGTCTTGGGCAAGTAACACAATTTCTCTGAGCTTTATTTGACTTGTTATATCTACCTCAAGGGAAGCGTTGTTGGTGTTAGGTACCATGATCCTATGTGTAACACAACAAAACACTGCCCAGTCCTGTGCCATGCTTACATTGTTGTAGCCATTCATTGAGCGTCTCCCTCTTTTTTGCTGGTCTTCTAGTTTATCAAGCATGATGTCCTTCTCCAGACACTGGTCCCTCCTGATAACATGTCCAAAGTACATGAGATGAAGTTTCATCATCTTTGCTTCTAAGAAGCATCTGAAAGAGTAAATACTGTAATTTATGAGAAAGAAGTCTGTAGTACAAAGTACATTTGTTTTTCTAGTATTTTGGATAAACATCACTGAAATGATGTTTTGTTGTTCTGGTTGCTAAAACAAGAAAAAGAGAACTCATGTTTAATTACTGAGGTTGTTAGAGCATGCCCACTGAAGAAAATGAAAGGCACCCACTTTAATACTTATCTAAGGAAAAAGGTTCATTTCTCCTCCATTAGAAGGATGTTTCCTGCCTGATTTTTTGCATTGGTTGGTTGTTCTGTGTCAGCAATCTCATTTGGGTGTTAAACCTTGAGAGGACATTCATCATGCCCT
Source organism: Chrysochloris asiatica (assembly GCF_000296735.1). Taxonomy (NCBI): domain Eukaryota; kingdom Metazoa; phylum Chordata; class Mammalia; order Afrosoricida; family Chrysochloridae; genus Chrysochloris; species Chrysochloris asiatica. The sequence continues at coordinate 617,855 of NW_006408625.1, forward strand.
TCCAGGGAATGATTATACCGAGCTGATTATAAAACAGCACATGTCACGCATACGCCCTGTCACTTGTGGGCCATTTAGTGCATTGCTGTCGTCTAAAAAAAATTGCCCTGTGGAGGGTAATTGCACTTGGATGTGGAAAGGGATGGAAAATGTCACAGAGTGAGGCATTTGGTGGTAGATGGTTTTTACTGTTTCAAAATGTTGCTTGGAAGCCAGAAGGGATTTTGGGTATGACAATTAGGCAAAGAAGTTGCCTGGTAGGGTGCAGTTGCCCATTAGAGCAATTAGATTTCAGACTGCAGGCTCTGAACAATAGCAGGGTGGCCCATCAGAACTGATTATTTTTCAGAAATAGGCCCGAGTGCCTCCCAAGTACCATTTAATTGAACTGGGTTTGAGCAGTTATTGGTAAGATGATTCCAGCAAAGTCCTGTTTGTTTTGGTTGTTAGGTGCTATTGAGTCTGTTGTGACTCATAGCAATCTTATATACAACAGAATGGAACACTGCCCCGTCCTATGCCATCCTCCCAATTGCTCCCGTGTTTGAATCCAGTGTTGTAGCCACTGTGCCAATCCATCTCACTGAGAGTCTTCTTTTTTGCTGACCCTTTCTCTACTGTATCAGGTTTCCTGATATGGTCTTGTAGGATAAGCACTGGACTACTAACTGAAAGGTCAGCGGTTCAAACCTATCAGTCACTTCTCAGAAATCCTATACAGGGTTGAGGCCCTTGTGGCATAGTAGATTATGATTTGGGCTGCTAACTGCAAAGGTGAACAGTTTGAATCTACCAGGTGCTCTGGGGGAGAAAGATGAGCTTTTTTTTATAAAGCTTCGGAAGCCCTATACAGGGTTGCTATGAGTTGGAACCAACTTGGTGACACACAACCACCACCACCAGGAGTCAGAACAGACTCAATGACACTTTACAACAACAACAACAACAACAATTGTTACTATCACTACTTTGTCAAGCATGATGTTCTTCTCCAGGGACTGCCCTCTCCTAATACTCTGTTCAAAGGATATGAGATGAAGTCTTGCCATCCTCAGTTCTAAGACAGTCCATGGTATATGTACTATTTAATATTCTTTGCTAACACCCTAATTCAAAGACGTCAGTTCATCTTTGATCTTCCTTATTCATCATCCAACTTCCATATACATATGAAGCAACTGAAAATGGTTTGAGTCTGGTGTACCTTAGTCATCAAAGTGACATATTTGCTTTTTAACACTTTCAAGAGATCTTTTGCTGCAGATTTACTCAATGCAACGTGTTGCTTGATTTCCTGACTGCGACTTCCATGGGCGTTAATTGTGGATCCAAATGAAATGAAATCCTTGACAACGTCAGTCTTTTCTCTGTTTATCATGATGTTGTTTATGTGAGGTATAACCATACTGAAGGGCTGTTTACTCCAGTTATCTCAAGGTTCCTGGAATTTCAGGTAAAATTGGCAAACCTACCATTAACTCAAGGAGCAAGGGAAAGTAGTGTTTTAACAAGGATGCAAATGTGGGCAGAACAAAGGCCATTATCTTCTTGCCCTGGGAAGACCATACCTCCCTCCTTTCCACATCCTTATTAGTCAAAGGTGGGGTGGGTGGAGAAGGGTTCCAGCTTTCCCTGGTATGAATTGTCAAAACTTTCCCCTCCAGGCATGAAGCATGTTCCCCTCTGAGTCACTCAGCACATTGTCAAACCAGTCTTTACTTGAAAGACATATGGCATCAACATGAAAGATGTCATAAAAGTTTCCCCCTCCAACACACACATTTTCTGAAAGATTTTTTTGAAATATGTTATATCCTGCATGGGTCCAGCAAAGGAGGTGGGGGTGTTGAGAGTGGGCAAGAAGAGCTGCCAAGGGGCCAGAGACTCCATCTGGAGACGGCTCTTGGCTGGTTTTTGTAGAGCAAATGGAGAGAAACTATTGACAAGGAGAGGGGGTTAAAAACGAAGACAAAGCTGGCAATGGGAAAAGTCGGTTTTATGGAGCTTGCAAACCTGAACTCAAATATTAAAAATGCTTTCATCAGTCTTCTTAATCCAGAGAAATTCTTTTTGGCTTAGTTGGGAGGAAAAATCAGTCCCTTAAGGGGGAAAGCAAGAGGAGGAGGTAATAAGGATGTGAGTCAGACGCAGGGAATTGCTGGCAAATGCATATGTTTTAGAAGGCGGAGGAGGGCTGTTTTCAGCTGATCTAATGTTGCAGACCACAGATAATGCTCGCCTGCTTTTTCTTGATTTCTCCCTTTAGTTATTATAAAGGGTTGACTCCATGATGTGGGGGGAAAGTGAGAAAAAAAAAGAACCATTTCTTTATGTTTTCTCACTTTTTCCCTCTCTGGGGAATAAGCCACACTTGGACTCTGAAGCAGTGTTTTTCTTTGGATTTTGCTTTTTAATAGGGGTTGAAGAAAGTGGTTATAGACATTTGAGGGGAAATAAAGCCTGTGGTTTATTAACAGGGCTGGTTTTAATCAGCAGTGATTTGACTGGGGTAACGTTAGAACTGCAACAATGATAACTGATACTACGATTTTCTATGCTTTTAACCCCAAACTGAAGCCTTGTGGATTCACGGACAGAAATGCTTATGTTTCTCTGGCCAGGCTGTGGTAACTGAGTGTTTTGTGAGGACAGTGGTGGATGGGGATGAGCTGGGGCAGCTGCCTCCCGGAGAAGCAAGCCTCGGGCCTGAGGACTTCTTAGTGAGGCAAATGGAAGTAGGGGGAAGATAGGGAAGGCAGGTTCTAGTTCCCATCTAGCCATTCCAATTCCGGGTCCACATGGTCAACAACTCAAAAGCAGATCTTCATAGATCTGAGGTAACCTCTCAGGTCATGACATCTTGTATTTTTCAGAAATTCTAAGTAATGTATCTTCCTCTATGGTCGTTGTTATGTGCCGTGGAGTTGGCTCCTACTCCTAGTGACCCTGTACAGGGTTTCCAGGGCTATAAATCTTTACGGGAGCAGAAAGCCTCATCTTCTGTGGAACAGCTGGTAGTTTCAAACTGTTGACAGTGAGATGAGCAGCCTGATTCATAACCACTACCAAAATCACAGGCTACCTTCTAGGACAAGGATTGCTCATCAGGGCAATCCAGCCCTGTCCTCCCAATAACAAAAACATGGTGAACTTCTCCAACCAACTCCATTTGTTAGAATGGTTGTTGCTGTTAAGTGCTGTCAACTGGGTTCCATCCCATAGTGACCCTGTATATGATTTCCAAGGAGCAGGTGGTGAGTTTGAACTGCCGACCTTGAGGTTCAAACTGACCTTGAAGTCTAGTGCATTAGCTCGCAGCACCACACCATGACTAAAACGGCCCCTGCCTGGATCCCAATGCATTTGTAGCTCATCTGAAAACTAAAATCAAACTGCTGCACTAGCCAGCATCTATAGTTTGCCCTATTTGCAAACAGCAATAGTAACAGGACGCATCCTCTTCAAAAGTAAGATTGTTGTTGTTGCTGTTAAGTGCTGTCGAGTTGGTTCTCACTCAAAGGTGTATATATGTATATATACGGAATCCTGGTGTGGCACTGTGGGTTAATGTACTGGGCTGCAAAGTTGGTTTGAACTGCAAGGTTGGCAGTGCAAACTCACCTGCCACTCTTTGGAAACCCTATACAGGGTTGCTAAGTGTTGGAACTGACTCAACAGCACTTAACAACAACAAAAACAAACAATATATAGATATATAGATAGATTGTTGTTTGTTGTTAAGTACCATGGAGTCACTTCCGACTCATAGTGACCCTGCACAGGGTTTCCGAGGCTGTAAATCTTTATAGGAGCAGAGCACCTTATCTTTCTCCTGAAGAACTGCTGGTAGTTTGGAGCTGCTGACCTAGAGGTTGGCAGCCCGACTCGAAACCACTATGCTACCAGAGATAGGTAGATATTAAAAGAGAAATAGAGGCTCAGCATTTACCTGTTTCCAACTATGGGCCCAAAGTGCTTTGAAGGCAAAAGAGATCATGTATAAAGCTGAACTCATCCTCTACCAGGCTTCCTGACACTTCTGGAATGTTCTGTGTTGTTGTGTTTATATATAGACAAGTTAGTATTTCCAGGGGTAGAGAGGGCTTTAGATGTTTATAGTTTTTTTTTCTCCCTTGGAGTTCTTCATAAAAAGGGACACACACCAGAAGATGGCTGCCCAAGGAGATGAAGGAACAAAGTACATGGCCAGGAAGTAGACTGAGATTGAGAGAGTCTGCCCTGCTTGATGTCAGGGTTAGCTCAATCCCATCAACCCAGCATCCCTTGCTTCCTACTGTCTGTTCCTCCCTGTAGTGGTTAAGGCTATATATCAACTAGGCTGGGCAGTTATGATTTTCAGTGGTTTGGCAATTATGGTGTACTCAACCACCCATGATGAGATCTGATATAGTGTAATCATCTCCATGATGAACAGTCAACCAATTGTAAAGGAGTTTCCTTGGGGATGTGGCCTGCTTCCAATATATGTGAATGCTCTGGCAAAGATCTCTTGGTTTTTGCTACATCCTGCATCTGGCTTGTTATTTGACTTTGGCTCTTTGGACTTGAGCCAGTGGCCTGCCATACTGCCTTCTGATCCTGGGAGTCATTAACCGCTGGAACCTGTGAGTCAGTAGTCTGTCATCTTACTCTCTGATCTTGGATTCATTTGCCACTGTAGCCAGCAGACTGTCATCTGACCTACCAATCTTGTATCCATCAGTCCCTGTGGCTTTGTGAGCCAAGAGAAGCCATCAGCCTGACATCTGATCCATAGACTTGGAACTTGCCAGACTCTACAATGGTATGAACCATTTCTTTGAAATAAATCTCTCTCTCTCTTTCTGTGTATTTCTTTGAAATAAATCTCTCTCTCTCACACACACACACACACATAAGTTTTACTCTACAGCACCTGGCCTAAGACACTCCCTTACCTGCATCTTCCTTATGCCCCTCTGTGGTGGGCATCTCATGGGGAAGGTACTCCTTCTTGGGATCTACTTCCTCACTCAGAAAGGTGAGAGTATACAAGACAAGTCTTACTACTTTCAGCCACAAATAATTGACAAGAGTAAGATATTCTCTTTTGCTGGAACATATAATTCATAATGGGAAATCGTAAAGACAAGGGTTTGTTAGAACTGAATTCCATTAATAACAGTGTCCTAGAGGTAGTTCCCATACAATTTTTCATTAGGCACGATCTTAAAAAAATAGGCATATTTATTCCCAATATACTGATACTGATTTATATATTGTTGTTGTTTAGTGCCTTTAAATCAGTTCAAACTAATAGCAACCTTGTTTAGGGTTTCCAAGGAGCAGCTGGTGGGTTTGAATTGCCAACCTTGAGGTTCAAACTGACCTTGCGGACCAGTGCATTATCCTAGAGCACCATCTCAGGACTCCTTACACTTAGTTTTAAATTTATCTGATGAGAATTAAATGACTTTAGTAGCAATGAGCTCACTAATCCCCAGATACCAGTTTTTAATACCATTATTCAAGAAAAAGAGCCAGGACTGGAGCATAGACTATATAAGATGAGCCTGGAGTATCTTTCAGTGTCAGAAAGTAAAGGACTGCTAAAAAAAAAAAAAAAAAACCCAAAACAACCCAAAACAAAATAAAACAAACCAACAAAAACAAAACCCACAATGATGGAGCTGTGTCAAGTGGACACAGGAGACAAAAGAAGTAACTCCTAAAAGTCCATAGAGCAAAATAGAACAACAAAATTAAGCAATATGACATAATAACCCAATGTACAAAAATGATCCAAACCATGGTATTTTCAATAACCTCATACGCATGAGAAAGTTGGATAGAGAATAAGGAAGACCATAGAAAAATTGATGCATTTGAGTTATGCTGTTTGAGGAGAATATGAAAAGTACCATAGACTGCCAGAAGAAGAAATGAATCTGTATTGGAAGAAGTGCAGCCAGAGTGCTGCTTGGAAGCCAGGAAGGCCAGACTTCGTTTGTCATACTTCGGACATATTCTCAGGAGGGACCAGTCCCTGGAGAAGGACATTATGTTTGGTAAAGTCAGCGAAAAAGAGGAAGATCTTCAACCAGCAATGGACTCAAACGTAGCAAAGATTGTGAGATTGGCCCAGGATCAGATAGTGTTTTGTTATGTTGTGCATAGGGTTGCTTGCTATGAGTCGGTACCAACTCAAGGGCACCTAACAACAACAGTGACAACAATAAGATAGGTATCCATGAGTTCATACTGAGACAAATAAAGGTCTGAATGAAGAAATAAATATATGGAGGAGGAAAGACAATTTTCCATTGCAGAAGAATTCTAAATAATTTAGATAAATAGTCTGGTCTCAAGGATGGCAAACTCCTCACTTGTTAAATGTGGGCTGCCCATAGTGGTTTCCTTGTGGAAAGGGGGGTAAAAGAGTAAGATCACAGTGGAGAAGCCTGTCAAACACTACCTCAGCCAGGTGATCAAGGTCAACATCGGTAGTGATCATCCTGATATCATTATTGATAGTAAGTGTTGAAAACAACACTTTGTGATCATTCTTCCAAAACTCAATAATTCAAGTCTAATCTTATGAAAAACCTTAGACAAATCTCAACACACGATCTGACCAGTGCTCCTGAAGATGGTAAAAAAAACAAACCCTAGGAAAGGTTGAGGAATGGTCACAAAGCAAGAGGAAATTAAGGAGATGTGCTGACGAAATGTAATGTGGGGTCCTGGATGGTGTCTGAGAATAGGAAAAAGACCTTAGGGAAAAATTAAAGAAATCTGAATAAATGCCGTTGAATCAGTTCCAACCCATAGCAACCCTGTGAAGGATTTCCAAGGCTGTAAATCTTTACGAGAGCAGAAAGTCTCATCTTTCTCCCTTGGAGCGGCTGGTAGTTTTGAACTGCTGACCTTAAGGTTCGCAACATGATTCATAACCACTACGCTACTACAGCGGTTTTCATTAATAATTGCTGTTAAGTGCCATCAAGTTAGTTCCGATGCATAGAGTTTTCAAGGAGTGGCTAGTGAGTATAGTAATATTGGTGTGGAGCTGTAAGAAAAGCACCAGATTCCTAATTGCAAGTCAATGGTTCCAACCCACCAGCTCCTCCTCAGAAACACTATGGTGTCTGAGCTCATAGAGTCATTATGAGTCAGAATAAACTTGAAAGCATTTGACAAGTTATAAAAACAAATCTTGCTAATATTAGATGTTAATGAAGGAAACTGGATATGGGTATATGAGAACTTTCTGGATTCTCTTCTCAGTTTTTCTACAAGTATAAAGCTATTTTAAAATGAAATTTTATTTTTTTAAAAGTAAAATACAAGCTAAGAATTGGGTTAAAATCCAACTCTAGAATTGAAGCATTTTACCAACTTCTTCAGTCTGAAACTGATGAAATGTAATCAAGTTGCATTAAACATTACTGGTTATTGGAAGGTGGACGTTAGAAACAAAGTAGATGTGTCAATCGTTAGAAATTATGGCCTTGGTGATAGAAATGATGTTGGAGACCACATGATAGAATTTTGCAAGACCAATGACTTATTCGTTGCAAATACCATTTTTCAACAACATCAAAGGCAATGATACACATGGACCTTCCCAGATGAAATACACAGGAATCAAACTGACTACATCTATGGGAAGAGACGGTGGAAAAATGTAACATAATGAGACCAAAACAAGGCCAGGCACTGACTGTGGAGTTTGCTTATATGCAAGTTCAGGTTGAAGCTGAAGAAAAATTTAAAAGTCTAAACAGTCAAAATATGACCTTAAACATATCCCACCTAAATCTAGAGACCATCTCAGGAACAAATTTGATGCATTATATATTACTGAACAAAGACTAGAAGAGCTGTGGGATGGCATCAAGAACATCACATAGGAAAAAAGCAAAAGGTCTTTGAAAAGATAGAAAAGAAAGAAAAGACCAAA
>NW_006408625.1:628221-629829 GCF_000296735.1 Chrysochloris asiatica
TTTGGTAAGGTTGAGGGTCAGAGAAAAAGAGAAGACGCCCAGCAAGATGGATTGACAAATTGGCACCATCAATTGGCTCAAGTGTGGCAACAATTGTGAGGTTGGCCCAGGACCAGACAGTGTTTCTTTCTGTTATGCCTAGGGTTTCTATGAGTTGGTACCAACTAGATGTCACCTAACAATAACAACAACAACCTACTAAATGTCAATAACATCCCTCTCCCAGATTATAATTATTTATACTGTAATCAGTTGAGACTGGGTTTGATAATATATCTGAAGCATGAGAGACAAAATCTGGCCATCCTGGCTTCCAAGGAGCACTCTGGTTGTATTTCTGTCAACACACAATTGTTTGTGGCAGTCCATGGCACTTTTAATATTCTCCTGCAACACTATAACTCAAATGCATCAATTCTTCTACAGTCTTCTTTCTTAACTGTCCAAGTTTAACATGCGTATGTGGTGATTGAAAATACCATGGCTTGTGTCAGGTGCACCTTAGAACTCAAACTGAAGAGGACTTTCTGATGAAGATCAAATACCACAGCCTTTAGTATGGGTTGAACCTCAATGTAAAGAAGACAAAAATCCTCACCATTGGACCAATAAACAACTTCCATATAAATGGAGAAAAGATTGATGTTGTCAAAGATTTCATTTTGCTTGGCTCAGCCATCAACACTTATGGAAGCAGCAGTCAAGAAATTAAATGCTATACTGCATTAGGCAGATCTGTTGTACAAGGCCTCTTTAAAGGGTTCAAGAGCAAAGATGTCCATTTGAGGACTAAGGAGTGCCTGACCCAAGTCATGAAGCTGACTAGTGGCCTAGAATACAATCCTTGCCTCCACATTTGGCCTCTCTCCTTAGAGGCAAGCTGCATGTGCAGGCTTTTTCTAATAATAAAACAATAACAATTTTCAGAACAAGAACAGTAGAAAAATTTTAAAGTTATTATTTAGAGATATATATTGACACAATATATTGTCAAAAGATACCAATCCCTGGAGAACAGCATCATGCTTGGTAAAATGGAGGGTCAGAGAAAAAGAGATGGATTTGTATAGTGACTACAGCAATGGGCTTAGTTAGATGTAGCAATGATTGTGAGGTTGGTGCAGGACCGGGCAGTGTGTCCAGTATTCTGTTACGCATAGGGTCTCTATGAGTCGGTACTGACTCGATGGCACCTAACAGCAACAACATTGACATATTAGGGGAGCATGGTAGCATTATATATTAAGCACTATGCTGCAAGCCACAAGGTCTCTGGTTTGAGCCTGCCAGCTACTCTGTGGGAGAAAGATGAAGCCCTCTACTTCTATGAAGATTCAAAGCCTTTGAAACCCTATACAGGGTCGCTATGAGTCGGAACTAATTCGACAACACAACAACAAGAAGCATATATAAGGCTCCTTATTTTTGGCTTCTTACAGGAGGTCTGGTCTGGTGTGGCACTGTAGGGTAAGCACTGGACTGCTAACCAAAAGGTTGGTGGTTCAAACCCTCCAGCTGCTCCTTGGATAACCTGCATAGAGTTTCTATACATTGGAACTGACTCAGCAGCACATAGCAACAAGAACAACCTGAACTAACTTGATGGTA
>NW_006408625.1:629947-635311 GCF_000296735.1 Chrysochloris asiatica
AGAGAGTGTCCTGGGTTAATGCACCAGATTGCAAAGCCATTTGAACTGCAAGGTTAGTGGTTCAAACCCACCAGCTGCTCCTTGGAAACCCTATACAGGGTCGCTATGGGTCAGAACTGACTCAGCAGCACATAACAACAAAAACAACAAACAGCAACACACACAAATATAATTTTCTAAACGACATAAGTTAGCTCTATTTTTTTTTAATTCCACTCTTTGATTTTACTCTGCCTTAAAGATTTCAATCAAACGTCACTTCTTTTATTTACTATTCTCCTGGTTTTCCCTACTGGAAGTACAAGGGTAAATAAAAAATTATCCATAGTTTGGTTGTAGAATTTATTTTAATCAACTTTTAGAAAAGACAAATACATCATTTTTCACCATAATCTCCTTGCTTTTTAATACACTTTGTTCATTTGTCAACAAGCTTTAGTATTTCCTTATTAAAAAATGGTTTAGACTCAGCTTCTAGCCACGAATGTACAACTGTCTTTACTTCATCAGAGATGAATCTTCAGCTCCAAAGGGCTGCTTTCATGGGACAAAGCAAGTAAGAGTCCATTGATGCAAAATCAGGACTAGAGAAAGGGTGCTTTAACATCTCAAAATGAAGTTCTTGCAGAGTGTGAACAGTGTGGGCAGAGGTGTGTGGACGAGCATTTACATGCAAGATCACAATGCCCTTGGATAGCAGTCCTTTGCATTTAATCTGAAATTTAGGCTTCAGCTCTTCAGTGAGCATCTCACTATAAGGAGCACTGTTGATTATTGAACATTTTCTCTGATAATGTTTCATTACTGACCCTTGAGAGTCTCAGAAAACTGTAAGCATCAATTTTCTAGCTGATGACTGACTTTTGGACTTTTTCTTGGTTGGTATTTGAGGATATTTCCTTTCCATACTCGGCCATTTGCTCTCAGGCTCATAGTGATGAATCCATATCTTGTCATAAGTATCAACTTTTTAAAAGAAAAGTTTACCTTCCTTCAAGTATCGGTCCAAATTTTGTTAGTAGATGTCCAAACATTTCTGTTCATGCTCCTCTGTGAGTTGTTTCAGCACCCATATTGCATAAACTTTTCAAAACCACAGTCTGTAGTGGATTATTTCATAGGCAGAGTCATGGCTGATTTGCCACATAGTCCACTGTCACTTGTCTATTCAACAGAATCACTTTACATGCATGTTCAGTGTTGTAATCAGACATGGGCATGGATTGGTGTTTTCATATGACCAGAGTGTGGATCATTTTTGACTCATCCTGGTACTTTCTATTCTCTACAGACTCTCATAGCACACCTAGTGCTCCAACAAAGGTACAGATAGTCTAGGCCCAGGTGATCGGAATATGTTTATGATTATTGTTGCTATTACTCTTCTCTTTGTATTGTTATTATCTTAACTTTGTATCCTCTGCTAACCCAGTTCTTGAAAATCTTTTATATAAATGTTAAAAGTTATTCTAACTAAAGGGAGTGTGGTGGCATCATAGGATAAGCAATAGACTGTGAACTACCAGGTTAACATTTCAAGTCCACCACCTGCTCCACAAGAGAAGCATGAGACTTTCTGCTCCTGCAAAGATTTAAAGCCTCAAAACCCTTATGCAGTGTCACTATGAGTTAGAATCAACTTGACAGCACTTAACAACAACAACATTCGAATTAAGAAATAAACTGTTTAAAACAAATTAGTGTTATCCTTCATCCTATTGACACATTTGCATGTCTGCTTACAAATGAAGGATTCCAGAGGCAAAATATTAAATGATGCAGAGAGCATCAAAAGAATATGGAAGCTATACACAGAGTCACTGGACTAAAAAGAAATGATTGATGTCCAACCATTTCAAGAGATAGCATATGATCAAGCAATGGTGATACTGACGGAAGAAGTCCAAGCTGCATTGTAGGTTTTGGCAACAAACAAGTTTCCAGGTACTGACAATATGAATGGAAATATTTCAACAAACAGATGCAGTACTGGAGGTGCTCACTCAACTATGCCAAGAAATTTGGAAGGCAGCTACCTGGCCAACTGAGTGGAAGAAATCCATATTTATGTCCATTCCAAAAAGACGTAACACAACAGAATGCAGAAATCATGTAATAATATCATTAATATCACACACAAGTAAAATTTTGCTGAAGATAATTTTAAAATGGTTGCAACAGTACGTAGGCATGGAGCTGGCAAAAACTCAAGCTGGATTCAGAAAAGGACATGTAATGAAGGATATCAGTGCTGACGTCAGATGGAACTTGGCTGAAACCACAGAAAACCAGAAAAATGTTTAATTGTGCTTTATTGACTATTCAAATACTTTTGACTGTGTGGAACATGACAAGCAATGGATAACATTATGAAGAATGGCTATTCCATTGTGCTTATGAGTTACACCAAGAGGCAGTTGTTCTAAAAGAACAAGGGGAAACTGAATGGTTTAAAATCAAGAAAGGTGTGTGCCAGGGTTATATTCTTTCACCATACTTATTCAATCTGAGAAGCTGGATTACACGAAGAAGAATATGGCAACAGAATTGGAGGAAGACTCTTTAACAACCTTAAATAGGTAGATGATACAACCTTGCTTCCTGAAAGTGGAAAGGACTTAAAATACTTACTGATGAAGATCAAAAACCACAGCCTTTAGTACAGATTGCATCTCCCTGTAAATAAAATAAAAATCCTCTCAACTGCACCAATAAATAGCATCATGATAAATAGAGAAAAGATTGAAGCTGTCAAAGACTCATTATGCTTGGATCCACAATCAACACTTATAGAATAGCAGTCAAGAAATCAAACAAGGTATTGAAATAGGCAAATCTGCTACAAAAGACCAATTTAAACTGTTCAAGGACAAAAAATATCAATTTGAAATCTAAGGTGTACTAGACCCAAGCCATGGTATTTTCAATTGCCTCATATGTGTGTGAAAGTTGGACAATGAATAAGGAAGACTGTAGAACCATTGGTGCATTTGAGTTATGGTGTTGGAGAAGAATATGGAAAGTACCATGGACTACCAGAAGAACAAACAGATCTGTGTTGGAAGAAGTACAGCCATAGCACTCCTTAAAAGCAAGCATGGCAAGACTTCATCTCTCATACTTCAGACATGCTATCAGGAGGGGCCTGTTCCAGAACAAGGACATCATACTTGGTAAAGAGGAGTGTTGGCAAAAAAGAGGAAGATCTCTTAATAAGATGAAGTGACACAGTGGCAGCATCAATGGGCTCAGGCATAACAAAAATTGTGAGGATGGCACAGGACCAGGCAGTGGTTCATTTTGTTGTGCGTATAGTCACTATGCATTGGAACTGATGCAACAGCACCTAACAATAACAATGCTAAGTTATGGGATCAATGGCAGTTCAGTGATAGAATTATGACACTGTGAGTAAGCACTGAACTGCTGACCAGTTGGTGGTTGAAACCCACCAGTCGTGCCTTGGAAACCATATACAGGGTTGCAATGAGTTGGAACTGACTGGAGGGCAGTTAACAACAGCAACAACAACAAATGTAGGAGAGCTGAGTTTCCAGACAATGCACCTCATGTCGAGTAACCACAAGCCTGTCAGTGGAGATTTGCATGTTACTATGCAAATACTACGTATTGCATTAGGCAAATCTGCTGCACAGGAACTTTTTAAAGTGTTGAAGAGCAAAGGTGTTGAGGACTAAGGTGCGCCTGACCCAAGCCATGGTATTTTCAATAACCTCACATGGATGCGAAAGCTGGACAGTGAATAAGGAAGATTATAGAAGAATTGATGCCTTTGAATTATGGTGTTGGAGGAGAATCCTAAAAGTGCCGTGGGCTGCCAAAATAGATCTGTTTTGGAAGAAGTGCAGCCAGAGTGCTCCTTAGAGGCCAAGATGGCCAAAGTTTGTCTCTTATACTTTGGACAAATTGTCAGGAGGGAACAGTCGCTAGAGAAGGATATCATGCTTGGTAAGATGGAGGGTCAGAGAAAAAGAGGAAGACCCCCAACAAGATGGATTGGCCAGGTGGCAGAATTGATGGGCTTAAGTGTGGCAACAGTAGTGAGGTTGGCCCAGGATTGGGCATTGTTTCGTTCTGTTGTGCATAGGGTCACTATGAGTTGGTGCAGACTCTATGGCACCTAACAACAACAACAACAATGATACTAAACCCACCACTTGTTTGAGCTTTCAGATTTACCTGAAGATGGACTAGGATGGAGAGAGTGACTACTTCTGAATATTTACTCAGTAAAAATACCGAAATTCATGAATGGCAGTGGAAAACTGTCAGCATCAAAATACTGAAATTTGAAATATGATGAAGAACATCAGACTATTCCCAGAAATAGTGCTGGAAGATGTGCCCCACAGCTTGGAAAGCACTCAAAATATGACTTGGGAAGACCTGCCATCTCAAAGTGAAGTTGAACGTGATGATGAGACTGGAATAAAGCATTCAGAACCATTATTTACTGATGGAACACAACTCCAAATGAAGAGAAATAGCTTTAAACATCCAATAATAATTGGAACGTGGAATGAACATAGTATGAATCTAGGAAGATTGGAGATTGTCAAAAATGAAAAGGAACACATAAACATCAATATCCTAGGCATTAGTGAGATGAAATGGATTGAAATTGGCCATTTTGAATCTGACAATCACATAGTTTACTATGCCTGGAATGACAAATTGAAGAGGAATGGGGTCACATTCATCATCAAAAGGGACATATCAAGCTCTGTCTTGAAGTACAACACTATCTGTGATAATATAATATTCATACGCCTACAAGGAAGACTAATTAATATCACTATTATTCAAATATACACACCAACCACTGAAACTAATCATGATGAAATTGAGAAATTGTAGCGTAGTAGTTATGAATCGGGCTGCAAACCGCAAGTTCAGCAGTTCGAAACTACCAGCTGTTCCGTGGGAGAAAGATGAGGCTTTCTGCTCCCGTAAAGATTTATAGCCTCAGAAACCCTGTGCAGGGTCACTATGAGTTGGAACCGACTCTATGGCACATAACCACCACCACCAACAACAACTTTTTCAGTCTGAAATTGATAAAATATACAATTAAGATGTATTGATAATTGCTGGCAATTAGAATGTAAAGGCTGGAAACCAAGTTGGAAAATATGGGCTTGATGATAGAAATGAGGCTGGAGATTGCCTATAGAATTTTGCTCCTATCCAGGATCGTGGTACATTCTTCTATTTTTGCAGTTCTCTTTTGGCTTCTTATAGGAGTATTTTGTAGTTTTCTTTGTATAAGTCCTTTGTTTCTCTGGTTACATTTATTCCTAGATATTTCATCCTTTGGGTGGCTATTGTAAATGGTATTGCTTT
>NW_006408625.1:635411-637487 GCF_000296735.1 Chrysochloris asiatica
TTGCTAATATTAGATGTTAATGAAGGAAACTGGATATGGGTATATGAGAACTTTCTGGATTCTCTTCTCAGTTTTTCTACAAGTATAAAGCTATTCTAAAATGAAATTTTATTTTTTTAAAAGTAAAATACAAGCTAAGAATTGGGTTAAAATCCAACTCTAGAATTGAAGCATTTTACCAACTTCTTCAGTCTGAAACTGATGAAATGTAATCAAGTTGCATTAAACATTACTGGTTATTGGAAGGTGGACGTTAGAAACAAAGTAGATGTGTCAATCGTTAGAAATTATGGCCTTGGTGATAGAAATGATGTTGGAGACCACATGATAGAATTTTGCAAGACCAATGACTTATTCGTTGCAAATACCATTTTTCAACAACATCAAAGGCAATGATACACATGGACCTTCCCAGATGAAATACACAGGAATCAAACTGACTACATCTATGGGAAGAGACGGTGGAAAAATGTAACATAATGAGACCAAAACAAGGCCAGGCACTGACTGTGGAGTTTGCTTATATGCAAGTTCAGGTTGAAGCTGAAGAAAAATTTAAAAGTCTAAACAGTCAAAATATGACCTTAAACATATCCCACCTAAATCTAGAGACCATCTCAGGAACAAATTTGATGCATTATATATTACTGAACAAAGACTAGAAGAGCTGTGGGATGGCATCAAGAACATCACATAGGAAAAAAGCAAAAGGTCTTTGAAAAGATAGAAAAGAAAGAAAAGACCAAAAAAGTTGCCAGAGGAAACTCTGAAACTTGCTTTGCAGTGAAGAGACATTAAAGAGACTGGAAGAAATGAGTCAGAGAGCTGAACAGAGAAATTAAAAGGATAGTTGCTGTAGACAAAGTCAAGTATTATAAAGAAATGTGCAAAGATCTGGAGTAGAAAACCAAAAGAGAAGAACACTAAAGCTGAAAGAACTGAAGGAAAAAAAAAATTTTTTTTAACTTCAGGTTGAAATATTCTAGGATTCTATAGGCAAAATATTGAATGATGCAGAAAGGAATACACAGAGTCACTGTATCAAAAAGAAATGATCATTATTCAACCATTTTAAGAGGTAGCATATGATCAAGAACTGATGATACCGAAGGAAGAATGCATTAGTCAAAAATGAGGCTCCATGAATTGATGGAATACAAATTGAAATCTTTCAACAAACTGAGTCATCTCTGCCAAAAAACCTGGCTAATCCAATTGGACGAGACCCACATTTGTGCCCATTCCAAAGAGAGGTGACTCAAGGAAATGTAGAAATCTCGAACAGTATTTTTAATATCCCATGCAAATAACAATTGCCTAACAACAAAAACAAGATTTCTCAGAATCAGCATTTTGAGTATATTTGGGACTAGATGATTCTTTGTAGGGTCTTTTTTTATTCTTTTAAAATATTTTATTATGAATTATGTGATCATTTACATGGGAGAGCATTAGCTTTACATTCATCCTGTCATATATCGTTACAGTGCCATGGTTACAATCCCTCCATTCATCATCAAACAACAAAGAGTATACCCTGCAAGCCTGACCCTTGTCATCAGCACACAGCCACTTTCTCTCTCTGGGTCTAGAGTCCCCAGCTGCTCCATCTCTTCACGTCATCGTCTCTGCCTCCTTCTCTAGTGTCACTGTTTCTCTGAGTAGTGTCCCGCACTCCACTCCTCTCCCTTGATGGTCCCAGGGCCTTCCATTCCTGGACTGCAAAGTCAACCACTCCCCTCCTTTTGTTACAAAACATCTACCTTTACATTTCCAACCCTCACAGTCAGTCCTGATAGTAATCATTCACTATCGTACCCCATTAATGCGATCCACATCTCCTTTCATCCATCTGTAGGGTCTTTTTTAAACAGCATTACTGCCTGCTACTATTTCAAGAGGTAGTATATAATCAAGAGCCAATGATACTGAATGAAGAAGTCCAAGGTGTGTTGAAGGAATTGGCAAAGAACAAGGCACCAGGAATTGATGGAATAAAAATTGAAATCTTTCAAGAAAGTAAGGCAGCACAGGAGGCACTCACTCATCTCTGCCAAGAAATTTGGAAGACAACTA
>NW_006408625.1:641228-641815 GCF_000296735.1 Chrysochloris asiatica
CTCTTGCTAAGACTTCCAGCACAGTATTGAATAGGAGTGCTGACAAAAGGTATCCATGTCTGGATCCTGTTAGCAGAGGGAAGGCTTTCAGTTGCTCTCCATTGAGAGTAATGTAGGCTGTTGGTTTTGTGTATATGCTCTTAATTATGTTGAGGAATTTCCCTTCAAGTCCTACTTTATTGAGTGTTTTTATCAGGAATGGATGTTGGATTTTGACAAATGCCTTTTCTGCATCAATCAATATGATCATGTGGTTCTTTTCTTTCTCTTATTTATATGGTGGATTACACTGATTGATTTTCTAAAGTTGAAACATCCTTGCATCCTTGATATGCATCCCACTTGATCATGATGTATTATCTTTTGATGTGTTGCTCGATTCTGTTGGCTACAGTTTTGTTTAGAATATTTACATTTATGTTCATGAGGGATATTGGTCTGTAGTATTCATTCTTAGTGATGTCTTTCCTTTATTTTGGTTTGAGGGTTATACTTGCTTCATAAAATGTATTAGGAAGTTTTTCATCCTCCTCTATATTCTGGAATAATTTGAGTAGAATTGGTGACAGGTCTTTCCTGAATGTTTG
>NW_006408625.1:642675-653156 GCF_000296735.1 Chrysochloris asiatica
ATTTGTTTTGTGGTCTAAGACATGGTCTATTCTGGAGAATGTTCCATGTGCACTGGAGAAGAATGTACATTGTGCTGTTGTTGGGTTGAATGCTCTCTACACATCTATGAGGTCCAGTTGGCTGATTGTGTTGTTTAGTTCTTCTGTGTCTTTGTCAAGTTTCTTTCTGGTTGTTCTATCAATTTTTTAATGTGGTTTATTAAAATCACCCACTATTATTGCAGGGTCACTATGGGTTGAACTGACTCGATGGCACTTAACAACAACAACAACAATTATTGTAGACTCATCTATTTCTTTCTTCAAATCTATTAGAGTTTGCTTTATATATTTTGGAGCTCTTTCATTGGGAGCATAGATATTTATTATGGTTATGCCCTCTTGTTCAATTGTCCCTTTAATCATGACATAATATCCATCATTATCTATTATGCTGGTTTTTGCCTTAAAGTTTATTTTATCAGATATTAGTACTGCCACTCCTGTTCATTTTTTATTGCAATTAGTTTGGTATATTTTTTTCTGTCCTCTGACTTTTAATCTGTTTTTGTCTCTGTGTGTGAGATGTGTCTCTTGCAGACAGCATATTCAAGGATCTTGTTTTCTTATCCATTCTGCTACCCTCTGTCTCTTAACAGGTGCATTTAATCCATTTACATTCAGTGTAATTATCGATAGGTATGGATTGATTGCTGCCATTATGTTTGTTTTTTTGTGGTGTTGCTGCTGGAAGCAGAGAATACCAGAAAGATGTTTAACTGTGCTTTATTGACTACACAAAAGTTGTTGGTTGTGTGGATTCTGACAAACTATGGACTAGTCCTGGTGTGGCACTGTGGGTTAATGCACCAGACTGCCAAGCCGTTTGAACTGCAAGGTTGGTGGTTCAAGCTCACCAGCTGGTCCTCAGAAATTCTATCCAGGGTCGCTGTGGGTCAGAATCAACTCAGCAGCACTTCACAACAACAACAACATGGACAGCATGTAGAGAATGTCTATCCTGAACACATAGTAGTGCTCATGAGGATCCTTGTACATAGACCAAGAGGTAGTTGTTCGAACAGAAAAAGGGAACACTGAATGGTTTAAAATAAGGGAAGGTGTGTGCCACGGTTGCATTCTTTCACCAAACTTATTCAATCTGTATGCTGAGCAAATAATTCGAGAATCTTGAAGGTAAATATGGCACCTATTTTGTAAGAAGACTCATTAACAACCTGCAATATGGGTATAACCTTGCTTACTGAAAGTGAAGAGGACTTAAAATATTTAGTGATGAAAATTAAAAGGCACAGTCTTCAGTATGGGTTACACCTTAATGTAAAGAAAACAAAAATCCTCACCACTGGACCAATACACAACATCCACATAAATGGAGAGAAGATTGAAGTTGCTAATGACTTTATTTTGCTCAGATCAACCATCAACACTCACAGAAGCAGCAATCAATAAATCAAATGACGTATTGCATTAGGCAAATCTGCTGTACATAACCGACCGCTTTAAAGTGTTCAAGAACAAAGATGTCAGTTTGAGGACTAAGGATCGCCTGACCCAAGCCATGGTATTTTCAATAATTTCATATGCACGTGAAAGTTGAATAGTGAATAAGGAAGACCTTAGAAGAATTGATCCTATTGAGTTATGGTGTTTGAGGAGAATATTAAAAATACTATGGACTGCCAAAAGAACAAACTAATCTGTGTTGGAAGAAGTGAAGCCAGAATGCTCCTTGGAAGCCAGGGTCACCACATTTCATCTCTCATACTTCGGACACATCTGGAGAGACCAACTACTGGAGAAGGATATCATGTTTGGTAAAGTGGACAGTTGGAGAAAACGAGAAATGACCCCAGTGAGATGCATTGGCTGAGTGGCAGCAGCAATGGGTTCAGGTGTAGTAATGATTTAAAAGATGGCACGGGACTGGGCTATGTTTCATTCTGTTGTGCATAACATCTCTATGAGTTGGTACCAACTCAATGACACCGAATACCAACTACAACAATGATGTTGAATAGGCTTCAGAGGATCTTACAAACTAAGAAGGACCAGGAGGAAGCAAGACCTGGTGATAAGCTTCTGAAAATCAGCCGTTGACATCGCATAACAATGGTCCATTCTTTAATTTGGCATGAAGATAGTGCAGGCAGTGTTTGTTTCATTCATTCTGTTGTGCATGGGGTCAGCATAAGTAGGGGGCTGGCTCATAACTGTTAACAAGATGCATAGCTAAGAAAATAGAGTTTCTGTGCAGTTAAGAAACTGCTCAAAGCCTTACAGTGTTTAAGTTTTGGACCTAGAATTTAAGTTAAGTTCCAGGTCTGTCTGAAGTTAAACATAACACCACCACCCTGAAAGATCTGCCAGAGAGATTGCGTCTTTGATAAAGAAATACAGGTAGCTATGGACTTGGACGAAAAGAATCTTAGAGAGTTTAAGTGTTGGAGGGAGTTTTTGAGGTGGCTTAGAAGCACAGTGTTATTCAATCCCAGAAAGTTTTAACAAAGGAAGATCACAGAGGTAAAGGGGTAGAGAGGCAAGAGACAAGAAAAGGCTGCTCTGTTATTCAACAAGTTCTGGGATGACCAAGAGTTGGTTCACATGAGCCAAGGTGAAGTTCCAAAGCATTCTTTGATGTGCTGTCCAAGCCAATCTAGTCTTTCCAGCCAAGTATTTGGTACAGCACGGCTAGTCTCAGGTGATCCTGGGTGATGCTATGGGTTAATTCCTTTCAATTCAGTATGACATTGTGTAGGGAAAAAACTTTGGGTTTTTTTTTGTTTTTGTTTTTGTTTTTATGTACACTGAAGCACTCAGGAATATACAACCAAAGGGCACACCTTGCACGCCCCTCCCCCCACCAGCCACCAGCACACAGCCCCTCTCCCTCTCTGAGTCCAGAGTCCCCAGCTGCTCCATCTCTCCACATCATCATCTCTGCCTCCATCTCTGGCATCATTGTTCCTCTGGATATGGTCCCGCACTCTGCTCTTCTCCCTTGATGGTCCCAGGGTCCTCTGCTCCTGGACTGCAAGATTAATCAATACCCTCCTGTTGTTACAAAACTTTTATCTTTATATTTGCAACACTCACAGTCAGTCCTGATAGCAATTGCTCACTATTGAACCACAAGAGTCTTATCCCCATCTCCTTTCATCAGCCCTGTTCAGATAGGTTGGAAACCACGCAGTGAAGATTTTACCTTCCCCTGCACCCTCTGAAACTAGGCTCCCTCTTGAAGGCTTGTAAGCCAGTCACTTTGTGCCTTTGTAGGCTCCCCCACCCCATTTTGGGTAGCCAATGTCTAAGTTGTCCATCCCTGTCAACCCTGTGTACCAAGGGGGTGGAAAACCTTTGTTTTCATGTGTATGTTTTAATGCAAGCTACGGTCAGCCTATGTCATATATACAGAAATATCGGGGAGACAGCCTATTGATGTATTATTTTTTGTCTTAGTTTTACTATTAAAGTGTGTAATGGAGTGGAATGAGAGATGATGGGTCTTATGGTTTGAATTGTGTTACCCCAAAATTCATGTTAGCATTCTAATTCCTATATCTGTGCACATAATCCCATTTAGGAACAGAGTTTGTCTTAAATCTAATGACTTGTAAATTATAAAAAGAGAAAATTAGTCACAGAGAAAAGCAAGCAAACATGAATGGGGGAAGATAGGTCCCACGTGAAGATCAGCAAGAAATTAAGGAATGTCAGAGTTAGAGAAGCTGAATCAAGGAACTTCACTCAGAGGGGACAGAAGGAGACAGCTTCCCCCTAAAGTTGGTGCCTTGAATCCTTTCACCATACTTATTCAAGTACGGAAGCAGTAGTCAAGAGATCAAACGACGTATTGCATTAGGCAAATCTACTGCACAAGACCTTTTTAAAGTGTTGAAGAGCAAAGATGTCAGCTTGAGGACTAAGGTGCGCCGGACCCAAGTCATGGTATTTTCAATAACTTCATATGCATGTGAAAACTGGACAGTGAATAAGGAAGACTGTAGAAGAATTGATGCTTTTGAGTTATGGTGTTAGAGGAGAATATTGAAAGTGTCATGGGCTGCCAAAAGAACCAATAGATCTGTTTTGGAAGAAGTGCAGCCAGAGTGCTCCTTGGAGGTTAAGTTGGCCAAACTTCATTTCTCATACTTCAGACACATTGTCAGGAGGGACAAGTCGCTGGAGAAGGATATCATGTTTGGTAAGGTGGAGGGTCATGGAAAAAGAGGAAGACCCCCAACGAGATGGATTGGCCAAGTGGCAGCATCAATGGACTCAAGCGTGGCAACAGTGATGAAGTTAGCCCAGAATCAGGCAGAGTTTTGTTCTGCTGTAGATAAGGTCGCTATGGGTCGGTGCTGACTTGATGGCACCTAACAACAACATCCAATCTCTATACTGAGAAAATAATCTGAAAACCTGGACTATGTGAAGAAGAACATGGCATCAGGATTCGAGGAGGACTCATTAACAATGTATGATCTACAGATGGCATAGTTTGCTTGCAAAAACAAGGATATAAAGCATTTACTGAAGAAGCTCAAAGACTACAGTCTTTAGTATGGATTACATTTTTGTCCACAGACAATAAAATTCCTCACCACTGGACCAATAACCAACATCATGACAAATGGAGAAAAGATTGAAGTGGGCAAGAACTCTGTTTTACTTGGATCAACAATCATTGCCCATGGAAGCAGTAGTCAAGAAATCCAACATTGTAATGCATTGGAAAAATTTCCTGCCAAAGACCTCCTCAAAGTGTTAAAAAGCAAAGATGTCATTTCTCAAAAAGATTTAACTTTGTATTATGACTAGGGTGAAGGTTTACAGAACAAATAATATTTTCATTTAACATTTTGTTTCTTGTCATTAATTGCAGTCCCCACAATGCAACATCACTCATCCCTCTTCGAGCCTGTGTTTTCTGTTTCCATTCCTTCTTCTTTGCTGACCCTCCCTACTTTCTGATGCCCTTTTAATCCTGAATGGTTCATTGTTCTAAGGAGTGGGTCTTTCCCTAATGTTATTGTTCATCTTATTGTTGTTGTTTCTGGGTGCCTTGGAGTCAGTTCCATTTCACAGGAAACTTATTTACAACAGAAAGAAATACTACCTAGTCCTGTGTCATCCTCACAATCATTCCTGAGTTTGGCTGAAAATTGTGCCATGGAGGTGGGTTCCATTCTAGGCCTGAAGGATGACTAAGGGCTATAGTCTTGGGGGTTTCATCAGTCTCAATGTGACCAGTAAATCTTTGATTTTTTTTTTTTTTCAGTTTTCTTTGGGGAGAGAACAATAGTTACATTCTAGATGGCCACCAACAATCTTTTAAGACCCTAGTCAGTACTCACCAAAGTAGAATGTAAACATTTTGTGCTGATTGACCTTGATGTCCCCTGAGGCTATTGTCCCCAGACCCAGCAGTTCATTCCCTGCAGGTGTTCAGTTATGGTTGAGAAGTTTTCATAACCTTGTCTCCTATGTGCTGTACTATATTCATAGATATGTTTGTAGCATATGTAAATATCTATGTAGAAATTTACATAGGCTTCTGCCAAGCCTATGTATGAGGGGGGTTTCAAAAAGTTCATAGAAAAATTCCATTCCCTTTTTATTCCATTTTTCCATGAACTTTTTGAAGCTCCGTCATATATCTGTGGGTATGGTCCCATTATGTTTCCTAAACCTGCTGAGGTTTTGTGTCTATTTGTCAACTCATATATTATTGTTATTATTATTGTTGCAAAATTGTGTATGTAATAGTAACTTTAGTGATTTTACTATCATTGTACTAAAGAGCTCTGGTAGCATAGTGGGTTACAAACAGGGCTAGTAACCACAAAGTGAGCAATTCAAATCTACCAGCCACTCTGAAGGAGAAAGATGAAGCTTTTTGCTCTTGTAAAGATTTACAGCCTTTGGAAACCTGATACAGTGCCACTCTGAGTTGGAACCCCCTGACAGCACACCATACCACCATGACCATGATCTTTGGTGTACTATTCCCAGTATCTTCCTTTACCTTGATCATTATTTCCTGACCTCCCCCTTATTGTATATTGCCTTCTTCTTCACCCAAGTTAACATGTGTCTACCCTCTGTTCTTGTTGCTAAGTGCCAGCAAATCAATTCCAACTTGTAGCAATCCTGTATAGGGTCTCTGAGGCTGCAAATCTTTGTGGGAGCAAAAAGCCTCATTTGTCTTACACAGAGCAACTGGTGAAATCAAACTGCTGACCTTGTGATTTGAAGTCCAGTGCTTATAGTACAGAGCCACCAAACACCCTCTAGTTAGTGATTTAAACTCCCTTCTCTCCCACCCTTGGTAACCATCAAAGATTGTTTCTTTTAGTATAAAAACCTTTTCTTGACTTTTTATAACAGCCTTTTTCTTGACTTTTTATAACTTATCCTTTCATGACTAATTTCACTCAGCAAAATGACCTTTAGGTTCATCCAGTTATGAGATGTTTCACAGATTCATTATTACTCTTTAATGTTGTGTGTTATTCTGTTGTGTGTATGTGTCAGTATTTTGTTTATCCATCATCCATTGATGGGTATTTAGATTATTTTCTTCTTTTTGCTAGTTGACTAGTGCTGTGATGAACATGGGTGTATATACATCTATTTGTGTCATGGCTGTTATTTCTGGGATTACTGGATCATATTATATTTCTATTTCCAACTTTTAAAAGCAGGGAGTAGGGATCATCTGGCCCAAGGTCTGTATTGTTGTTAGGTGCCATTGAGTCGGACCCTATGCACAGCAGAACGAAACAATGTCCGATCCTGGGCCAACCTCACTACTGTTGCCACACTTGAGTCCATCGATGCTGCCATCTGGCCAATCCATCTTGTTGGGGGTCTTTCTATTTTTCTCTGACCCTCCACCTTACCAAACATGATATTCTTCTCCAGCAACTGGTACCTCCTGACAATATGTCCGAAATATGAGAGATGAAGTTTGGCCATCTTGGCCTCTAAGGAGCACTCTGGATGCATAAGGTCTGTATAAGGGCCCACAAAATCATTTGGTCTAGTCCTCCCAAGGCATTTCCAGCCATTACATTGTTGTTGTTGTTAGGCCATCACATTGTTGTTGTTGTTGTTATGTGCCATCGAGTCGGTTCCGACCCATAGTGACCCTGTATAGGGTTTCCGAGGGTGTAAATCTTTACGGGAGTAGAAAGCCTCATCTTTCTCCCGCGGAGCAGCTGGTAGTTTCGAACCGCTGACCTTGAGGTTCGCAGCCCGATTCGTAACCACTACGCCATCACATTAGGGGTGAATTAATTAAATGTTTGATCAAATATAGCAGGCTGATTTTTAACTTGATAATTCTGTATGGCCCGTGAATAATGTTATAAAATTTGGCAGAAAAACAGTGCCACCCACCCTGTTTGAAGGAAGTGCTATACTGTTTTCCACAGTGGTTATAGCATTTTATAATCTCACCAGCAGAGTATGAGAGCTTCAGTCTCTCCTCACCAGCATTCACTGTTTTTTTTTTTTTTGTTTTTTTTTTTAACTTTATTATTAATGCTGGTGTGAGATGATTATCTTAAATTGTTGCTTTGATTTGCATCCTGGTGTGGCGCTGTGGATTAAGGGGCTGCACTGCAAAATCGGTATGAACTACAAAGTTGGCAGTTCAAGCTCACCAGTGACTTCTCAGAAACCCTATACAGGGTCACTATGGGTTGGAACTGACTCAACAGCACTTAACAACAGTGCCTATTGATTGTACATGTTTAATTATGCTTGATAATATATATACTAGGTATGAGGGGTTTTAAAAAAGTTCATGGGTCCTGTTTCATTTTTCAACAAATGGATATCCATTTGTTAGAAACTATCTTCTCCCCATTTAATGAGTTTCAGCCCTTTGTCAAAGATCAGCTGTGCAAAGGTGAATGGATTCACTTCTGGGTTTTCAGTTTTGCTCCATTGGCCTATGTTTCTGTCATAATACCAGTACCAGGCTGCTTTGACTATTGTGATTGTGTAGTAGGTTTTGAAAAAGGTGAGTGTGAGGTGTCCTAGTTTTCCCATCTCTTTAAAGAATGATAATGAAATCTGAATTGAGTTTGAATTATATCTGTAGATTGCTTTGGGTAGTACTGACATTTTTACAATATTAAGAATTCCTACCCATGAACATGAAATATTCTTCCATTTGTGAAGGTCTCGTTTGGTTTCTTATAATGTTTTGTAGTTTTCTTTGCATAAGTCTTTTGTATCTCTGGTTAGGCTTACTCCTAAGTATTTAATCTTTTGGGTGGCAATTGTAAATGGTATTGTTTTCTTTTCAGAATTCTCTTTGTTAGTGTAAAGGAATCTGACTGATTCTTGTATGCTGATCTTGTTCCCTGCCGCTTTGCTGAATCTTTCAATGAGTTCCAGTAACTTTCCTGCTGAGTCTTTAGGACTTTCTATGTATAGGATCATATCATCTGAAAATAGAGACAGTTTGCTTCTTTTATGCCAATTTTGATGCCTTTTATTTCCCTTTCTTGCCCAATTGCTCTGGCTAGCACCAATATAATATTGAATAGGAGTGGTGATAAAAGGCATCCTTCTGTAGTTCCTGTTTATGAAGGGAATGCTTACAGTCTCTACTGAGAATGATGTTGGGCAAATTTATATGTTGTTTTTAAGTGCCATTGAGTTGGTCCCAACCCATAGCGACCCTGTATAGGGTTTCCAAGGAGTGGTTGGAGAGCTTGAACCATGGACCTTGTGGTTAGTGGTCCAGTACTTTTTCTACAGTGTTTTTTTAAAAAACTTTTTATTGTGAGGTTTACATGGGAGAATATCAGCCCTACACTCCTCTTATTGCACTTTGCCTCATTGCAATGATTACAATCCCTTCCATGCATCATCAAACAACCAAAGGATACACCACACAGCCCTGCCCCCTAGCCATCAGCACACAGCCCCTCTCCCTCCCCGAGTCCAATGCTCCCAGCTGCTCCATCTGTCCCTTTCATCTTCTCTGTCTCCATCTCTGGTGTCCATTGCCTCTCAGGGTAGGGTCCCACTCTTCGTTCTTCTCACTTGATGGTCCCAGGGACCTCCGCTCCTGGGCTGCAAAATCAATTACTTTCCTCCTTTTCTCAAAAAACATCTACCTCTACATTTCCTACCCTCACAGTCAGTCCTGATGGCAATTATTCACTATTGTACCACAAGAGTCTTGTCCCCATTTCCTTTCACCAGCCTGGTCCCAACAGATTGGAAATGGGTCCCAACAGATTGGAAATGGGTCCCAACAGATTGGAAATCTTTCAGAGGTGATTCTACCTTCCCCTGCCCCATCTGGAACTAGGCTCCCTCTTGAAAGCTTATAAGCCAGTCACTTCTTGCCTTTGTAGGTCCCCTCCCACCCCATTTTGGGTAGCCAATGTTTAAGTTGCCCATCCCTGTCAACCCTGTGTACCGAGAGGGTGGGAGTGGGCCTCGCTGTAAATATTTGTTCCC
Source organism: Chrysochloris asiatica (assembly GCF_000296735.1). Taxonomy (NCBI): domain Eukaryota; kingdom Metazoa; phylum Chordata; class Mammalia; order Afrosoricida; family Chrysochloridae; genus Chrysochloris; species Chrysochloris asiatica. Next base: position 652,165 of record NW_006408625.1, read on the forward strand.
TTTTTTGAGCTGGTACATCCATAAGTATAGGTAAAGTTCATCAAATTGTAGCAGGTTACACTTTTTCCCCTCATCTTTCTTCTTCTAGTTGAGTTCTGATCATCCAGTCATCGAAGCCAGGTCAAGTGAGTACTATCTGCAAGTATGGGTGTCTTGTGCATTTCCCCTCACTTCATATCAGCTGGACACTTCACTCTCCACTCTATTCCTCTGTGGCCATGCAAATGCCTCTGGGCTCAGAAGTCCCCGGGTCTTGCCGTACTGCTGGCCATCCAGGTCTCCACCTGGGTTCACAGGGGTCTATTGATTGTGGTCGGGCTTAGCTTACAACTTCAATCCTGTTTTTTACTCCCTCTTTCCCTTATTGGTGACCAGTGTGGTCACCAGCCAGACCACATGACTGCATGACTGCTCATGTATTCCCCTTGAGTCTCAGTCTTGGAAGGGGGTTTACTCTGATGGGTCCTGACCACTTGCCTTGATGGCTCCCGGGTGAACAGCTGACTTGTTCTTGTAGTGATCAAGAAGAGACTGCCGTTATTGCCTCGGATTTTTCCTGCCGGTCTTTCTTTCACAGAGTATCTTCTATTTTTCTAGCCACTCCAGGCTGGTCTACTTGTCCTTTCCAATGGAAATTTCCTACCTCAGTCAGTTCTGGATGGGGTTCTGGATTCCACCTATGGTCTTGTGCAATGTAAAGGCTCCACAGGAAGCCTCTTTCACTGGGCAACTTCTAGCCCCCTTTAAGGTATTCCAATCAGTTATAGGCTGAAGATGAACTTACAAGCTTTCTGTAGTGATGACTCTGGCTATTCCTTTCACCACCACCCGCCCCCACCCCACCCCGGGTGTCTATTTTACAATGGTAGGCAAGGGAAACCAAGATTCAAAAGACAGCCAAGCATCTTAACAATATTCCCCTCTTTTACCCCTTCAAACCATGCCTCAATCCCTGTATCCTGGAGTCCTGTTTCAAGGCTGTGCATACATCA
>NW_006408625.1:660221-675861 GCF_000296735.1 Chrysochloris asiatica
TCTCCTCCCCATTCAATATACTTTGACCCTTTGTCAAAGATCAGTTGACTATATGTAAATGAATTAATTTCTAAAGTCTCAACTCTGTTCCATTGATATATGTATTTTTCATTGTATCTGTACCAGGCTGTTTTTACCACTGTAGCCATGTAGTAAACTTTGAAATCAGGGAGTGAGAGGCTTTCAACTTTGTTCCTTCTTTTTAAGCAGTGCTTTGCTTTGCCTGGGTCTCCTTCCTTTCCATATAAAGTTTGTAACTGTTTTTTCCAGTTAAAGAATATCCTTGGAATCTGGATTGGAATTGCATTATATGTGTAGATTGCTTTGGATAGCATTGACATTTTCACAATGTTAAGACTTCCTATCCAGGAACATGTATATTCTTCCATTTTTGTAAGTCTCTTTTGGTTTCTTATAGTAGTGTTTTGTAGTTTTCTTTGTATAGGTCCTTTGTTTCTCTGGTTAGAGTTATTTCTAAACATTTCATCCGTTGGGTAGCTATTGTAAATGGTATTGCTTTCCTAAGTTTCTTTTCAGTGCTGTCATTATTAGAACAGAGGAATCCGACTGATTTTTGTATGTTGATCTGTTGGAAGTTTTTAATGACCTGATCAATTTCTTCTTTTGTGATGTGTCTATTGAAATTTTCTACTTTAGTTCATGTAAGTGATGTGCTTCTATAAGTTTGTTAATGTCTTCTAGGTTTTCAAATTCTTTGCAGCACAATTCTTCATAGCATTTTGTTAATATCCTTTTTTTTTTCAGTTGGTTCTGTTGTGATGTCCCCCATTTCATTTCATGTTATGTTATTTACATCTTCTTTTCCTTAGATTTATCATTGGTTTGTTTACCTTATTATTAATCCTTCAAAGAACCCACTTCTGATCTTGTTGATTCTATCTATTGGTTCTTTGTTTTTTAATCTCACTTTTTTTCTCTAATTTTTATTATTTCTTCTTTCTGGTGACTGTAGACATATTTTGCTTCTCTTTTTCTAATTGTTGGGAAGGATAGCTGAAGGTATTGAGTTTGTTTTTGTTTGTTTCTTCTTTGCTGATGTGTACATTTACTGTTATAAATTGTCCTCTGAGCACTGCTTTTATTATCTTCCAAAAGTTTTGGTGTTTCATGTTTTCATTTTTGTTTGATAAAAGGAATTTTTATTACATTTTAATTTTCTTTTTGTGTGCAGTAGTAGTCCTTATGGCACAGTGGGTTAAGCATTGGGCTACTAACCACAAGGTCAGCAATTCAAACCCGCCTGCTGCTCCACAGGAGAAAGATGAGGCAGTCCGCTCCTGTGACCAACCTTAAGGAGTTCTACTCTGTCCTATAGGGTCACTAAGGGTCAGAATCGACTCGATGGCAGTGGATTTGGGTTTAATTACCCTGTAGTTTTTAAGGAGGGTGTTATTCAGTTTCCATGTGTTTAGCAGAAATCATATTGTCACTTCTGCTTGCTCTTTTTTTATTGTCATTTACTTGATACCATCCTTTGATTATTAGTGTATCTCTTATAGACAGAATATTTTTAAAACTTTTTATTGTGATTTGAGTAGAGGTTTACAGCCAAGATCTTCTGTTTTATATTGAAGTGAGTAGAGTGGGTTTGCTACTTTGTTCACTAACTTGGCTCGACTTAATGTGCTCACTAACTGTCTCCTGGTAGATTCATAGAGGATGGGTGTGTTCATGCAGTACTCTGTTTGCTGTTCTTGTAGAGTAATTGAGGGTGGGTTGGACTGGCCTTGGCTGCCATCTAGCATTGACTATGTTGTGTGGAAGCAGGTGATGGGCCTCGTCCAGTGGATAGAGTTGCAGGAGTTATGTGTGTGGCTGGGCAGTGTGGGCATGGCTGCTTTCTGGTCTTTAGCTGCTGGTGTGGACACTGATGTATTCCTGGGCAAGAAGAGCTGATTATCAGGTTACTGTTAATCAGTTCAGAATGCTGGTTGCAAAAATTCAAAATGGCCACACTGTGTAAGGCCAATTGACAATTCACTGTTCTGTTTATCTCCTTGTTTATTGTTTTTGTTCAATATTCCATCTACTTCTTTATCCTTTGCATTGAAGTTCAGAGTCCCAGAATTGCCATCCTTATCTTTTTCCTTTGGTTTCTTGTGTTTCTGTTGTAGAAGGTTTGGGAATCTTGTCTTCCGAGATCACCATCTTACCAGAAATCCAAACATGTGAACTTGAGGACTAAGGTGCATCTGACCTAATCCATGGTCTTTTGAATTGTCTCAAGTGCATGTGAAAGGTGAATAATGAATAAGGGAAAAAAATGATGTATTTGAATTATGATATTGGTGAAGAATATTGATTATACCTGCCATAAGAATGAATAAATCTATCTTGGAAGAAGTACAGATGGATCACTTCTTAGAAGGAAGAATGGAGAACTTTAGTCACACATATTTTGGTCATGTTATCTGAAGGGACCAGTACCTGGAGAAAGACATCATACTTGGAAAAGCAAAGGGTTAGTGAAAAAGAGGAAGACCCTTAAAAAGATCGGTTGACACAGTGACTACAATAATGAAGCATAGTAACAACTATGGGGATGACCCAAGCCTGGGCATTATTTCATTCTGTGGTACTTGGAGTTGCTATTTGTTGTTGTTGTTAAGTACCATGGAGTCGGTTCCAACTCATAGTGACCCTGCACAGGGTTACCGAGGCTGCCAATCTTTACAGGAGCAGAAAGCAGAAAGCGTGGAAGCGCTGGTAGTTTCGAACTGCCAACTGTGAGGTTAACAGCTCGATTTGTAACCACTACACTACCAGAGCTCCTTTGGAGTTGCTATAGCCAGAGTCAACTCCAAGCATCTGACAACAATAGAAACAGTTTCCTAAACTGTGAGAAAGTAATTTCTGTTCTTTATCTCCACCTACTTGTATTTCTGTTACAGCCGCACTAGGAAACAATGATGTTGGATTTGAATGGCAAAGATTTTGCTCATCCCCACACAGCTCCAGGAGAACCTTTAGGGATTTTGCAGTCATTGCCTTAAGACAGATATTCAATGTTGAGGCCTGAAAAGTAGAAAAATGGGCTCCCATTATCTAGCCAGGGACTGGGCTTACACCTTAGGAACAATGCACTTTTGGGGCCTACTCCAAGTTCATGATGAGGCAGGGCTCACTCAAGATTAGGTTTTAGTAGGAGAGGGTCAAATGAGTCCTTGTCTTTTACTACAAATAAATAACCAAGCTCCCGTACTCCCTTCCCAGTTAGTTTAGCTGTTGTTAGTTGTGGTCAACAAAACACTGTCTAGTTGCTTGCCATCTTGATAGTCATTGATTTGAGCCCATTATTGTGGCCATTGTGTCAATCATTGAGGGTTTCTCTCGTTTACCGAGTTCTCAAGGTCAGCAGCTCAAACTCACTAGTCGTTCCTTAGAAACCCTATACAAGGTTGCCATGAGTCAGAACTGACTTAATAGCACTTAACAACAACAATATATTCCTGAGATTATTCTATAATGTGATGAAGAAGAGAAGACAGCCCACAAACACTGCTATCAGATGTTCTGATAGATAGGTAGGAACTTGGAACCAGATTAATTTCTCTGGCAGAATAAGAAAATGGTACATACTGTGCACCTAAGTGTTGTGGCCCCAATTCATAATCATTCTAAACACATATAAGGCGCTTTGGGAGCATAGTGGTTACGAGTAGGGTTGCGAATTTCAAGGTCAGCAGTTCAAAGCTACCAGTCATTCTGTGAGAGAAAGATGAGGCTTTCTGCTCCTGTAAACATTTATAGCCTCAGGAACCCTATGCAGGGTCGCTATGAGTCGTAACCAACCCCATGGCACACCACCACTGCCACCATCTACATATATGGACCATAGTGGTGCAGATGATTAACACCTTTGAATGTTTCTGGAAAGGGTGGAGGTTCCAGTGTCCAATAGGTACCTTAAAAGAAAGGCCAAGTGAGCTACTTCTCAAGAATCAGTCATTAAAAACCCTGCTGAGCACAGTTCTGCTCTGACATATGTGGGGTTGTCACAAATGGGAATTGACTTGACATCAACTATTTGGTATCTATAGTTATCCACTCTCTCATAGTATTTTTCTAATTGTTTCATGTTATTAAACTTTCCTCTCCTTGGAAAGTCCTTGGAGATGTAAAAATCTTTTCTTATACTTTCATATTCCTTGCTTCTAGACTTAACATGTGTTGCTTTTTAATTATAGCATACTGAAGGTTTACTAAAGATGATTACATTTTCCAACTATTTTAATGAGATAAACTGACCTTATCGAACAGCTGAGGAACATGCTACTAGTCCTAGCAGTTGATACATGGGTCTCAACCCTGGTCTGTCTTTAGGATGGAGAGAATGGCGAAGGCAGCTGACTTGCATAGCAGACACCCTGTCACCGTGTCACTAAGTCACTCAACCACAAGGAAGATTTTGTCCAGTGTTTGTCTCTAGGTGGTACACTACCCTCTTAGCAATACCCTATTCACTTGTTCTTTCATTCCACCTACATCTGATGGCCCCACTCCTCTAGAAACCAGAACTGGTCCCTTCTGACCCTGGATTCCTTTGAGTAGAACTTTCTGTCCATTGAAGAGTAGCACTGACTAGATTACATGTAGACTTAGAATGGTGCCTCTGGTGTTTCAGCAAGGTAGCCTGGGGTTGCTGCGATAGTTTTAATTTATGCAAATATTAACGGTGAGTGCTCAGGTGTTGTTTTGGGTAGATGCTGTCTTATTGGAACTGACTCATAGTGACATTATGCACAACAGAGTGAAACACTGTCCGGTCCTGCGCCAGTCTCACAATTGTTGCTGTGCTTGAGCCCAATGCTACTGCCACTGTGCCAACACCACTGTGCCCAGGTAGGTGTTGGTGAGATGAGGATGTCTCAGGCTCTCAGAGACTCCATTTCTATGGCTGTCAGTGTGACACTCAGGGAAGTACTAGTGCTGTTTTGTGTACTACATAGATACTTAAAGGTCACATTTGCCTGTGTGAATATATCTCTGTGTGTGAGAGCACATGTATATGAGTGCATCATGTATGTGAGTCCATGTGTGTGTATGTGTACAAGTGTGCTGTGAGTGCACACATGCATGAAAGTGTATGCATGTAAGTCTGTGTCAGCGTGTGACTGTGAGGGGGATTGAGTATGGTGAGCCTGTGAGTGTGTGTAAGTGTGTGTAAGCTCAGAGTCCATCTCTCCACCTGCTCAGAAAGTTGATTGTAAGTCTGGAGGTATAAAATTTTGATGAGAAAATATTATTGTACTGTTTTCCAATTGTAAAAGCAATGCATTTTTACTATTGGACATGTAGAAGAAAAATATTCAAAGAAAAAATTAAAACCACTTGTAATTATACAACTATTAATATTTGTATATGGTGGTGGTGGTCATGTACCATGGAGTCAGTTCCAACTCATAGCGACCCTGTATTTTCGAGGCTATAGATCTTTACTGGAGCAGAAGGCCTCATCTTTCTCTCATGGAGTAACTGGTAGCTTCGAACTGCTGACCCTGAGGTTAGCTGTCTGACTCATAACCACTATGCTACTATTAAAAATAAAATGCATATTAAAATAAATACTGGGAGTCCCCACTGAATAGTTTTCATCTTGTCTAGATGGGTCTGGTTAAAAGAGATAGGGACAAAATTGTTATGATTCAATAGTAATTGTTATTATGACTAATTGCGACAGTCACAATTGTAAAGGTAGAAGTTTTGTAACAAAAAGGGGGTGTAGTTAATCTTATAGTCCAGAAACATAAGGACCCTAGAACCATCAAGGGAGAAGAGCACAAGCAGAATGCGGGACATTATCCAGAGAAGCAGAGACACCAGAGATGGCGGCAGAGATGGGGACATGGAGAGAGGGAGCAGCTGAGGATTCTAGATTCATGGAAAGAAAGGGACTGAGAGCTGGCGGCCAGGAGGCAGACTTGCAGAATGTGCCCTTTGGAGGTGTAAATTATTATATATGCCTGAGTGTTTAAAAAAAAAAAAAAAGAGAGCTAAAGTGAATAGAGAGAAATACTGTTAACTGATGATACATGGAGGGGATTATAATCATTGTAGTGAAACAAGGTGTATGATTTGTTGAATGTAAAACTGATGATCTGACCTGTAAACTTTCACTCAATTCACAATAAAAACTTAAATATATATATATATATATATATAAATGGGGAAAATAAAATATAAATACTGGGGCACTGCAGGTTAATGCACTCGGCTGCAAGGTCAGTTTGAATTGCAAGGTCGGCAGTTGAAGCTCACCAGCTGCTCCTCAGAAGCTATATAAAGGTAGCTATGAGTCTAGCTGCCTCCATGGCACTTAACAACAACAATAGTAAACCCAACAGCCAAACCTGTTGCCATCAAGTCAATTTCAACTCATAGAAACCCTATAGGGTACAGAGTTTTAGTTGTTGTTGTGTTGTCGAGTCAGTTCCGACCCATAGTGATCCTGTGTACGGTTTCCTAGGAGTGGCTGCTGAGCTCAACTTTGCGGTTCAAATGGACTTTGCAGTTCAGTGCATTAACCCACAGCGCCACACCAGGACTCCTGGAGACAGTGGTGATGGTGGTGGTGAACTGCCGTGGAGTCGATTCCGACTCATAGCGACCATGCACAAGGTTTCAGAGGCTGTAAATCTTTATGGGAAGAGAAAGCCTCATCTTTCTCACGTGGAACAGCCGGTAGTTTCGAATTGCTGACCTTGAGATTCGCAGCCCAATTCGTAACCACTGCCTAATCAGGTGTCCAAGATTGTAAACTCTAGTAGTGGTAACAAACCTGGCTACTCACCTCAAAGTTAGCAGTTCGAAACTACCAGATGTTCTGCAAGAGAAAGATGAGCCTTTCTGGTTCCGTAAAGATTGACAGCCTCGGAAACCCTGTATAAGGTCGCTATGAGTTGGACCCGACTCCATGGCACATCACGACCACGATGAATGATAAATCTTTATAAAAGTTGACTGTCACATCTTTCTCCCAAGGAACTGAGAGTTCTTAACCATTGTGAAAGCAGCTGAGTTCACAACCACTGTGCTACCAGGGTTTCTACAGACATGTAGTAATTGTAATGCAATACAATATTTGATTGCATTCTATTACTAGAAAATCAGTAAAAATATGTACATTGTATTTCAATACAAAATTTCTACTTAGCATTATGTTTTTGTTATTATGTGCTGTGGAGTCGGTTCCGACTCATAGTGACCCTATACAGGGTTTCCGAGGCTGTAAATCTTTACAGGAGCAGAAAGCCTCACCTTTCTCCCACGGAACCGCTGGTAGTTTTGAACTGAACCCGATTTGTAACCACTACACTACCAGAGCTCCTTCTACTTAGCATCATGCTTCATATATTCGTTGTTGCTGGTAAGTTCCGTTGAGTCAGTTCTGACGCATTGTTGTTGTTGTTGTTAAGTGCCATCAAGTCGGTTCCGACCCATAGCGACCCTGTACAGGGTTTCCGAGGGTGTAAATCTTTACAGGAGTAGAAAGCCTCATCTTTCTCCCGCGGAGCGGCTGGTAGTTTCGAACCGCTGACCTTAAGGTTCGCAGCCCGATTTGTAACCACTACACTACCAGAGTAGCAACCCTGTATAGGGTTTCCGAGGAGCAGCTGGTGAGCTTGAGCCGCCAACCTTGCAGTTCAAATGGCTTTGCAGTTTAACCCATTAGTTCACAGTGCCACACAGCCCCACACCAGGACTCTCATACATTCTTGGTGGTGGTTATGTGCTTTGGAGTCGGTTCCCACTCATAGCGACCCTGTTACAGAGTTTCCGAGGTGTAAATCTTTATAGAGAAGAAAGTCTCATCTTTCTCCTGCAGAACAGCTGGTAGTTTCAAACTGCTGAGTGAGATTAGCAGCCTGACTAATACCAGAGCTCCTTCCCACATATTCATAGACTCTCCAAAATGGTAATAATATCAGTAAATAGTTCATGGATGAATAGATGAATGAACTCACACATTAATCAATGAACAAACTAATGGATAAATTAATTTCCACCTGGCAGGGAAGGACTTACAACCCTTCTGAAAAACTTTAAGCTATTAGAAATCTGAGTGAATTAGAGAACCTCTTTATGATGGGATTATCTATTTATCCTGACCTAGCCACCAACACAAACACACACACACCTTCCATTTAAATATTGTTGTTATTGTTAAGTGCTGTTAAGCGGATTCCAACTCATAGCAGCCCTGTGTAGAGTTTCCCAGGGTTTGAAGGGCCGACTTTGTGGTTTGCAGCCCAATGCTTATCTCATTGCACCACACCAGGAGTCCATTAGGTCTATTTATCTAACTGCCAAGTTGCTTGGAATAGGAATTTTGGTTCCTTACACTAAACTCTCAAAACTACAATGAATTACTCTCTCGTTCTTTCTCTCTCACACACATACACACCATCTTTCCCCAAGGTTAAATAAATCACTCATGTGGGAAGCTCTTATGAAAGCCAGAGATTTCAACACTACTTATGTTGGGCTGAATATTAGGTATTAGCTTTCTTTCTTTTTCTTGTTTCTTTTTGGCATCAAACATTTTCTCTTTAGGGATAAACTATGATTTAACAAATAAAGCTTCAAATAGAAATCTGTTCAGTTATTTTGAGGTCAACGACATTCAACTCTAGCAAATGTCAAATTGCTTTCAGTCTTAAGCTGTGCTCTTCTGCCTTCTACATATTACAGAAAGCTGAAAAATGGGAAAGCAGACTCAATCCGCAATGGGGTGGGAGTAGATGAAACCTGAATTTCATGTCCTCCAATGGTGCTTAGGGGCCAAGAACAGGATTCTGAGGTCAGACTGACTTGGCTTAAATCTTAGCCATGCCATTCTGGGCTGTATGACTTTGAACATTTAATTTAACCTTTAAAATGTTTCAGTTTCCTCAGAAATAAAATGAGAATAATTGTAGTCCCACTTTTTAAGATTATCAGGATGATTAAATGAGATAACATATGGATAGCACTTTGGAGTCCTGGTGTGGTAACACTGGATCACAAGTTTGGTTTTGAACCACAGGGTTGGCAATTCGAACTCACCAATCACTCCTCAGAAATCCCTATACAGGATTGCTATGAGTTGAAACTGACTGGACAGCCCTTAATAACATTAACAATGTACAGCACTTAGTCCAGGGAGTTTTAAGTAGTAAGTGATTCATAAGGAAAATCCTCAATGAAATGGTTTGACAAAATATTCACAATGGATTCAAACATACTAACAATGATTAAGATGGCAAGAGCTAGGGCAACGTTCTGTTTTGTTACAAGGTCTCCATGAGTCTGAGCTGACTGGAAGCATCAGTAGAAACAACTTAAAATTACAATGTTATTATCAGGTACGAGGGGGCTTTAAAACTTCCATGGAAAATTTCATTATCTTGTCATTTCATTTTGCGTAAACTTTTTGAGGCTCTCTCATATTTTTAATGTCAATATTTGGCTATCATTGAACTTGAAACTAAAGAATTGTAAAGTGATCCATAAAATTCACTATAAATTTCCCCCTCAAATACTGATTTATTTATTTTCCTCTATCTTTATAGTGACTATGACAGTACATGATATCCATAAGGTTTTGGGGAGAAGCAGCCAATTTCATGCTTATAAAAGGAATCTAATATGGTATAAACAAGTGATATGTACTCAGAGCTTCCTAGGTTTCTGGCCACAGCACGTCATGATTCACAACGCTGTTTTGCGAATTGCTTTCGTGCAATGTCCAGATTGTAAATGGATGACCTTGTCTTCTAGCCTCTAACCTAGACTAGAAAATTACTCAAAGCAGTCAGTATTGTTTTTCAAGAGTGTTGTGAAAGGAACCTAATTCTATTCAAGATTCATTTACAAAGGAGTATGTCACAGGTGATGAGGTATGATGTGGAGATTGGGGTTTAGCACCATGAAACTGATCATTCGTGAGTCTCTTCTTGGCTCCAGCAAGAGAGCATCCTCAGGGAGGAATAATAGGATTCTCAAGTCTTCTGACAGCCATCTTGGAGCCTTGTGTTCTGTCCAAACTGCAAGATAAGGGCAAGTGAACCCAAGAAGGTTAGCATTTTTTGACTCAATTCTTTCTCAAGTATTTCAGTTGGAATCAACTCAATGGCAATGGCGTATAACTTTGAAGAGCACTGTGTTGATCAGTGTTTGGGCATGAATGAGGTAGAAATGAAAAGACAGGACATCATGGAATATTTCTCCTTGTCTATGCAAGGTTGATTTGAAACACAAGGTTGGTGGTTCAAGCTCACCAGTTGCTCCTCAGAAACCCTATACAGGGTCGCTATGAGTCAGAAACAACTCGACAGCATTCAACAACAACATTCCTAGAAAGTACTCCTGGTACGGCTCTGTAGGATAAGCACTAGAATGCAAGGTCAGTTTGAACTGCAAGGTTGGCAGTTAACAACAAACATTCCTGAGCAGGAAGTTCCTGGGTATTTCAAATAGTTAACATGCTTGGCTGCTTTCTGAAAGTTTGAGTCCACTCAGAGACATCTCAGCAGAAAAGCCTGGTAATTTACTTACAAATAATCAGCCATTGAAAAGAACCAACAGAAATAAAAAGGATAATAACAGAATGCTATGAAGAACTATTACTCCAACAAATTAGAAAACCTAGAAGAAATGGTCACATTTCTAGAAACACATTACCTACCCAAACTGACATAGACTGAAGTAGAAAATTTAAACAGAGCCATACAAAAAGAAGAACTTGATCAGGTTATTAAAAAACTTCCAATAGCAACAAAAAAGTCTGGGCCCAGATGGCTTCACTTGGTGCCTTCTACCAAACATTCAGAGAAGAGCTGATACCAATTCTACTAACACTATTCCAGAGTATAGAAAAGGAAGGGGAAAAAAGAGAAAGAAAACCCTATGAGCATAGTTCTACACTGACACAAAAGGTGTCACCATAAGTTTGAGTTGACTCAATGGCAATTAATTTGGTTTTTGGTTTGGCTCCTAAGAAGCTGTTGGGCTAAACCTAGTGAGCCCACCAGTCATCGGTGAGATTGCATGAGAATCAAAGTTCTGGGGCAACAAAGAAATTCTCCCGTATCTCCCAAGAGTTAGCAGTGAGGTATGAAAGAGACAAAAGAAATAAAAGAGGACTGGGGTCAGAATTCTGAAGTAGATGCAGCCTAGGACACATTCTATGACTTCTGGAGCAGATCTGCAATGTCTCTTTGAGCCATCTGTGGCAGATGACACTACATGATGTCCCTACAGACTGGGTTGAAATGGAACCAAATATGACACTTCACTCCTTTTTCTCTTTCATAAGCGTGTGCCTTGTCCCCTTGTCTCTCCTGACTGCCCAAATTGACACTCTTGATCAATCATAGGGGCTTTCAACGCCCCTTTGTAAGTATGACTACTCTTTCAGGAGACACGGTAGCATTGACTGGGTTCTGTTTCCTTTATCCCATAGTTGTGTTAATTGTGAATGAGGTTAATTTGGAGGTCCATTTCTTCGTGGGTGTTCATATATCTATTAGTGCTCTTGCAACAATGTTTATTGTCAACCAAAAAATTTTTAAAACTCATGCATTGGATAGATATTCTGGGAGTCTGGTATGGAAGCCACTGATAACTCTCCAGTGGCCTTTACAGGTAAGCCACTAACTTCTCTGCAGTTCAGTTTCTAGAGGGAGTTGAGCTCTATCTCAATTGTCCCTCTTGGCTCAAATTTTATTTCTTTGATATTATACAGACACTCACACATACATAGTTTCCTCATTTGTAAACAGAATTTATATTTCTTGTTTGTCAAGAGGATTAAAGATCTCCAATCACAATGCCTGGTGCATAGGAGGCATTCAATAAATATTTGGTGAGTGATTCCTATTTCTATATACAAAGGCACACATATACTCAAGCCACCTGTCTTAGTATCCTAGGACTGCCATAATAAAATACAACAGAGTGGGTGGCTTTAAGAACAGAAGTTGGTTGTTTCACTATGCTGGAAGCTTTAAGTCAGAATTCAGGGTGCAGCAGGGCTATGTTCTTTCTCTCTGTCAACTTGAAGAAAAGATCATTTCTTTTCCTCCTTCAGCTTCTAGCTTTTGTGGTTTTTAAGTGCCCCAGGCATTTCTTGGTGTTCTTTGACTTATAGCTGGACCCTCTCAAAGTGTCATTCACCTGTGTGTGACTCTGTTTCCTTGTTTTTTTTTTTCTCCCCTTTTCTGAGACACCACTCAGAAAAGATTAGGACTAGGATCTTTTAGATATAATCAGAATGACTTAACTGATAATATCTTCAAATAAAGGCTGTATTTCCTTAAATAAGGTCACATTCACAGGTTCAGGGGCTAGGATTTCAACATATCTTTTTGGAAGACTCAATTCAATTCATAGCACCACCCAGATTTACAGACTTTCTGCTGAGAACAACCCTTACACATGAACATGAGACCTGAAGTGGTCCAGTCCAGTTCCTTCTCTTGACCAAAATCGTCGTCACGCTGCCTGCAATGTTGAAGATCTTGCTGCTCTTGTTCCCTGTAATGGCGGGAACCAAGAGATTGGAGAATGGGACAGTTCACCCCCATCTACTCAACACAGGACAGCAAGAACCTGCTTCTCCTGCTGGGAATCACTGCCAGGGATAATTTCCTGGCACTCTGACTTGCACCTGGTCTAAGTTTCCCGTGGGACAATGCTAACTTTAGTGCTTGGTTTCTTGGACCGGTCCACAAAAGCCTATTGTATGAGTCAAGGAGGGGGCACATGGCACACTCAAGCTGGGAAACTTAGAAAAGATTAATACATGAATGGTTTACAAAGATGTGGACTGACTGTAGGGAAATTCCAAGGGAGACTGCAGTAGTCTGGGGAGCAGCAATAACAGAAGGCCTCAGGTCATCCCTAGGCTTGAAGAAGCAACAAGACACATAATTATCCAAATCTGGAGAAAGAATTCTGCAGAGAGGGCAACCAGACAGATAAAGGAACACAGTTAACCTGTGATAACTGGTCACGGGATAGTAAGGAAATAGTCCAGTTCAGCATTGGACTGCTAATCACAAGCTCAATATTTGAAACTCACGAGCTCTCCTTGGAATCCCTATGCAGGGTCACTACGAATCAGAATTGATTGGTCGGCACTTAACAACAACAATAAGGCAAAAACTCTCCTCTAGTCTGTATTAGTCATTAACTCTTCTTATGAATTTGAATTTTGTTCTACATCTTTCTCCCATTCTAACTGGAACCTTCTATTATGCTTCTGATCTGAACAGTTGGTAGTGGTAGCTAGGCACCGTCTAGTTCCTCTGGTCTCAGTCTAGAAGAGGTTGTGGTTCACCTGAGTCATTAGTCTTGTAGACTAATTTATTTCTCAAGTCTTTAGTTTCCTTTACTCTCTTTTGTTCTAGATGGGAAGAGACCAGTAGTTGTATTTCAGGTGGCTGCTTGCAAGCTTTTAAGATCCCAGATGCTACTCACCACAATATGGTTTAGAACATTATCTTTGTGAATGAAATTATACCATCTGACCCAGGTGTCCCATGAGACTATGGTCCTGAGACTTCAAATCCAGTAAATCATTCCCATAAGGTATTTGAATATATCTAGGAAGTATCTATAACTGTGCTCCCCTATGTATTTTATTGTCTATATTAATATATGCAACATGCAAGAACATGTATATATAACATGCCCACAGATACATAAGTGTGGCTCATGCATAGTCTCCCATATACCTTCTCATACCCATATAGCATAAATATCTACCTACATAACTACTCATATATCTTTTGCTTGTTATTACTGCTATTGAAAAATTATATATGTTATAGCATTTACCAGTGTTCTTGTTAAGTGCTGTTGAGTCAGTTGTGATTCATATTAACCCTGTATAAGGTTTCCTAGACTGTAAATATCTATAGAAGCAGAAAGCCACGTATTTATTCCTTGAGGTGGCTGGTGAGTTTGAACTGCCAACCTTGTGCTTAGCAGTCCAGTGCTTATCTTACAGCTTAACCAGCATTTACCATTGTTGTTGTTGTTAAGTGCTGTCAAGTTGGTTCTGACCCATAGTGATCCTGTATAGGATTTCTGAGGAGCAGCTGGTGAGGTTGAACCGCCAACCTTGTGGTTCAAACCAACTTTGCAGTCCAGGGCATTCACCCACAGTGCCACGCCAGGACTCCCACATTTATCATGTTGTTGTTGTTAAGTGCCGTTGAGTCAGTTCCAACCCATAGTGACCCTATATAGGGTTTCCAAGGAGTGACTGGTGAGCTTGAACCACCGACCTTGCAATTCAAACAGGTTTGCAGTCTTGAGCATTAACCCCACAGCGCCATACCAGGATAGTTGCCCTTTATTCTTGTGTACCTCGCAGTATCTTTGTTTAGCTTCGTTAAGTTCTGTTCACTTTTCCTATATTGTGGATTGCCTTTCCCTTCACCAGAATTAACAAGTATCTACTATCCTGGTTTGGGACTGTAGGATAATACACATTGTACTCCTTCAACTGCAAAGTCAGTGGTTTAAACTCACCAGCCTTGGAAAACCTATACAGAGTCACTATGAGCAGGAACTGATTTGACAGTACTCAACAACAATGACAACTATCTAAGAGAAATCCTGCTATGGCATTATAGGATAAGCACTCGACTGGTAACTGCAAGGTTGGTGGTTCAAATCCAGCAACTGCTTCTCAGAAACCCTGTACAGAGTTGCTGTGGATCGGAGCAGACTTCATAGCATGTAATCACAACAACTATCTAGTAAATAATTTCCTCTCTTTCTTCCTTCCATGTTGGGTAGCCATCTAAGAATATTGTTTTCTCTGTGTGTACCTATTTTTGATTTTTATAAAAGTTGTATCATACAGTATTTGTCCTTCTGTGTTTAACTTATTTCACTCAGCATAATGTCCTCCAGATTCACCCATGTTATATTTTTCAGGCTCATCATTATTCTTTATTATTGTATAAAGTTATGGATCGTTGTTGTTGCTAAGTGCTATTGAGTCAGGGCGACCCTGCATAGAGTTTCCAAGGAGCAGCAGCTGGTGGGCTTGAATTGCCAACCTTGTGGTTTACAGTCTAGTGCTTATCCAGCAGAGCCATACCAGCTGTACATTAAGTTGCAGATTGTGTCCCCCAAAAATACATGTTGTAATTTCTAACCTCTATGCCTGTGGTCCTGTAGGATAAGTGCTTGACTGCAAGGTTGGTTTGAACCATAAGGCTGGTGATTCAAACCCACCAGTGACTCCTCAGAAACCTTATACTATGTGACTATGAGTCAGAACTCACTTGACGGCACTTAACAATGACAACAATGCTTGTGGTTTTAGTGTGGTACTAGAGGATAAGCATTGGACTGCTAATGAAAAGACTGGCAGTTCAAACCCCTCAGCTAATCCTAGAAAAGGTCCCTATGAGTTGGAACCCACTGGATGGAGATTAACAACAGCATGTCTGGGTTTAAAATCTCATTTGGGAATGGATTGTTTTGTTATGTTAATGAGACAGGGTTAGTGTATGGTGTGTCTTGAGTCAGTCCCTTTTGAGAATATATAAGCAAGAGAGACAGAGATAGGCTAAGATACTGTCTTAGGCAGGTCTGTTAGGAAAACAAAACCAGTGGA
>NW_006408625.1:676006-679567 GCF_000296735.1 Chrysochloris asiatica
GGGAGCAGGCCACACCCCGAAGGAAACATTCTTTCAATTGACTGAGGGCTCATAGCCATACATTAGAGTTAACTATGCCTGTATTAGGTTTCATCACCATGGGATATGCACCTAACTGCTAAAACTCTGGAAATCCTGGCCTAGTCAAGTTGACACAGAACCCTAACCATTACAGATACCAAGATACATGGAGATTGCCAAGAAACCAGGAAGCATAAGGCAAAGTGTCATGGACCTTTGTCACAGAGAGAGAGAGAACGCTTTCTCCAGAACCAGTATCCTGAATTCAGAATTCTAGCCTCCTAAACAGTGAGAAAATAAATTTGTTTATTAAAGCCATCCACCTGTTATATTTCTGTTATTGAAGCAGTAGATAACTACGTATGTACCACAATTTGTTTATCTATTTGTCTGTTGATGGACACTTAGATGACTCACATCATCTTGCTATTGTGAATAATACTGCAATGAATATGGGTGTATACTTATGTTTATTTGTGCCATTGCTTTTATATCTCTCTAAGATATATATACCATGAAATGGGATTGCTTGATCATAAGGTATTTCCATTTCTAGATTTTTGGATCTCTAATTTATGTTCACAATTACTCCTCTTCAAGTCAAGACAGTGGCTTATCTGTGAATTTCCCAAAGTGTGAGGAGTATTCCACTGATGACACTCAAAATCACTTCAAGTAGAATCCATAGCTGCTATTAAAAACACTGGGTCTCATACTAAAAGAGGTATTTTCTCTAGTAGACATGCTGATTGCCTAGTGATCCCATAACTTCCACGTAGATGCCCATCAGAGAAGATGCACCTATGTCCAGGAAAGAGATAAATTCAGATTGGTCTAAAATAATCATAATAATCACATTATTCTTGTCAGAGGTGGTCCTATGAGAGACCATGAAACCAGTTTTGACCAATAAGATATAAGAGGAACTGCCCTGGGCATTCCTGAGAAAGGGTTCTTAACATCTCTTAGCCAGCTTCTTCTTCAGTCAAGGGGAGATGATGATTTATTCCACCCAAATTATTTTTTTGATGTTTGGGAAAACTTGCACAACACTGTTGCATACTTTTTTTTAATTTCTAGTGATGGTGTGTTCTTTGTCTCTTCTTCCCAATCTCACTTATAATTTTTCTTTGTCTCTCTTTCTCATCACAAAATTCTTAGACTTACGTGACAAACAAAATCAAGTTTTTATCATCCTAAAAAAACCCCCCACAAAACAAAAAACAAAAACAAAACCCCACAAATCACTTGACCCTGCCTCCTCAAGCTTGTTTCCTTCCTCCCAATACTGATTTTCTGGATTCCCATTGATTTCTCAACTCACTGCATTCTGAAGTCTGCAGTGATGTACCCCTGGAATTGCTCTCATAAAAATTGATGAGTCACTTCCTAATCAAGAAAGCCAATCACTTTTATTCAAGTCTCCCATTATTATCCTCCAAGCAACTGCACTATCCCCTGTGATTTCCCTATACCTTGCCCACATTTCTGTGAATAATCTTGTTAAACTCTCCTAAATTACCCAGTTTGAGTGTGCCATGTGTTTTCTCCTTGTTTCATACAATAAGCTTTTGTGGACTGGTCTGAGAAACCAAGCACCATGTGTATCAATGTCTCACAGAAAAACTCACTGCTTTTATACCTTCTTTCTGAAGCTGTTTCTTCCATTCACTTCCATCGCTCTACCCTCATCTGGTTTTTCTCCTTCGACTCTTCATCTGGTCATTCTCTGGCTCCATTTCTTTCACATACTACTTGACAGTGATGTTATGCAGGTTTCTGGCCTCAGTTGACCTCTCCACAACCTTTCTCTGGGATTCTCATCTATACCTGTGGCTTCAGCTGTATATTCCATGGCTGTTTCTGGGAGTGTTATCTGTTTTCACTTCTGCCAGTTAGCAAAGTCGAGAGAAAACTCAAGCAGCGATGGTCCTAAACCAGACTCACTATCTACACTCTTCTGTATTCTGACCTTCTCATCCACCCATTCACCCAGACTAGAAATATCAGTCATCCAGACCATCCTTCCACAACTGTTACATGAAATCCTTCCCAGTTGCTTCTACTCTTACATTCTCCTGCTCTTGTCATATTTATCCCCTTAACATTCCCACTTTCAGTCCCTTAGTTGAAACTCTCTTCATATTTCTCATGAGTCACTTTTTTTTTTAATAGTTTCTACTTTTTGTTTTTAAAGTTTTTATTGTTAATTGAGTGATAGTTTACATGGGATAGTAATTGAGTGATTGTTTACATCAGTTTTACATGCATCATTTCATTGCAATGATTATAATTCCCTCCATACATCATCGTTCAATTGTATTTGCTTCTATTCCTTCTGTTTTTGTTTGTTTGTTTGTTTGTTTTGGGGGGGGAGATATAATCATTTAAACAATGAAAGGGCACACTCTGTAAGCCTACCTCATGGCTGCCAGCACTCATTCTTTCTCATTCCTTGAGTCTAGAGTCCTCAGCTGCTCTTTCTCTCTATTTCCTCATCTCTGCCTCCATCTCTGGTGACACTGCTCCTCTGGATAGGATCCCACATTCTGCTCATGTTATTCTTGCTTGATAGTCCTAGGGTCCTCTGTTCCTGAACTGTAAGATTAACTGCTCCCCGTTTTTGTTATAGAACTTCTACCTTTGCAGTTGTGACAGTTGCAATTAGTCATGATAACAATTACGCACTATTGAACCATAAACATCTTATCTCCATTTCCTTTCACCAGAACCTTCTAGACAAGATGAAAACTATTCAGTGGAAACTCTACCTTGCCCCACACACTCTGAAACTCCCTCTTGAAAACTTGTAAGCCAGTCACTTCATGCCTTTATCACATCCTCATTTTAGATAGCCAATGTCTAAGTTGCCCGTCCCTATATACCCTATATACAGAGGATTGATACTTGATGTGAAGACTATTTCACTCTTACTTTGTATTTTGAGCTACTGCATCCATAAGTATAGGAAAAGTTCATCAAATTGTAGCACTTGTTTCCTTTATCAAAAAAATGTGATATTATCTTCCTCTAGTTGAGTTCTGATCATCAAGCCATTGAAGCTAGGTCAAATGGGTACTATCTGAAAGTTTGGGTGTTCTTGTGTCTCTCCCTCACTTCATATCAGCTGGATGCTTCACTCTCAGCTCTAGCCCTCCATGGCTATGTCCTTGTCCATGGGCTCAGGAATCCCACACTTTGGACCAACCAGAACTTCCTTTTCTCACTCATGAGTTACTTTTATAGACTCATCCTCCAAATGGCCACCCCAGTTTTTTTGTAAACATAAATCAGAGTGTGGCCTCCTGCTTTGATATTTGAAATGCCTTCCTATTGCTGGTAGAAAAGTCTACAATCCTTAGCATGGCACATAGACCCTCCACAATTTAACTTTGACTACTTTTCTAGTCTTTTCCCCTCACCATTTTCCTTTTTTTGTCAAAAGTTCTAGTCATACAGAGAACATGAATAGACACTTCATCAAAGGGGCCATTCTAATGGCCAACAAACTCATGAAGAATTGTGTGATCATTAGCCATT
>NW_006408625.1:681132-683430 GCF_000296735.1 Chrysochloris asiatica
TACACACCTATGTTCATTGCAGAGTCCTGGTGTAGCACTGTAGGTTAATGCACCAGACTGCAAAGCCATTTGAACTACAAGGTTGGTGGTACAAACTCACAAGCTGCTCCTCAGAAACCCTATACAGGGTCGCTATGGGTCAGAATTGAATCGATGGCACTTAACAACAATAACAAATGTTCATTGCAGAATTATTCACAGCAGCAAAAGGATGGAGACAGTAGAAATGCCCATCAGTGGAAGAATTAACAAACATTGGTACATACACACAATGGAATACTACACAATATGGAAGAATAACAATGATGCTTCTGAACACCTCATAACATGGATGAATCTGGAGGACATTATGCTGACTGAAAGTAGTCAATCACAAAAGGACAAATATTGTATGAGACAACTACTGTAAAAACTCATAAAAAGGTTTTCATGCTAAAAGAAACATTCTTTGATGGTTTGCAGGGGTGGGAGGTAAAGGAGAGTAATTCACTGCCAACGGCGTAGACATATGCTAACTCAGATGATGAGGAAGTTTATATGCAAGAAGAAGAAGGCTGGCAGAAGAATGCAAGGGTTAAAAGGGATAGAAGTAAATAGTGTTATATACACAACTCTGGAACAACAATGTTCTGCAGATGGATACATAGACAGATACACAGGCACGTATGGGAGGGAGAATGAGAATATATTCACAAATAAACGAGAGTGAGTCAAAAATTATCTGCACTTTGGCTGTAGAGTTTATTTTAATCACCTTTTAGAAAAGGCAAATGTATCATTTTTTTGGATATAATCTCCTTGCTTTTCAACACACTTTGTCAGTCTGTCAACAGCTTTTGTATTCCTTTATTATTGCACCACCAGCTTCACTTCTTCATAGGGGTGAATCTTTGTCTTTTTAATGATCTCTTGCTTTCTTCATGTATGATGTTCTTGATGTCATTCTGCAACTTTTCTGTTTTCAGTTATTATTGTCTAATGCATCAAATCTGTTCTTGAGATGGTATCTAAATTCAGGTGGTATATATTCACAGTCATATTTTGACTCTAGTGGACTTGTTTTTATATTTTTCAGCTTCAGCCTGAACTTGTCTCTGAGAAGTTGATCGTCTGTTCCACAGTTGGCCCCTGGTCTTGCTTTAGCTGTTGATATTGAGCTTCTCCATCATCTCTTCCCACAGGCGTAGTCAATTTTATTCCTTTGTATTCTAAATGGTGAGGTCTATATATATGTTAAGGAGCTCTGGTAGCATAGTGGTTATGAACTGGGCTGTGAACTGCAAGGTCAGCAGTTCAAAACTACCCGCTGTTCCGTGGCAGAAAGATGAGGCTTTCTGCTCCCGTAAAGATTTATAGCCTCAGAAACCCTGTACAGGGTCACTATGAGTCGGAACCAACTCCATGGCACATAACAACAACGTATGTATGTTGCTGAAACAAGGTATTTACAATGAGCAAGTTGTTGGTCTTGAAAAAGTCGATCATTCATCAGTCTACCACCAAAGCAATATATTCCAACTACTGATCCTTCCTCTTTGTTTCCAACCTTTGCATTCCAGTCACCAGTAATTATCAATGCATTTTGATTTGCATGTTTGATGAATTCCAAACTGAAGAAAATGGTTTGTTGTTGTTATTAAGTGCCGTTGAGTAGGTTCTGACCCATACCAACCTTGTATAGGGTTTCGGAGGAGCCGTTGGTGAGCTTGAACCACCGACCTTACAGTTCAAACGCCTTTACAATCTGGCACGTTAATCCACAGTGCCACATCAATTTCACCATCACTAGCTTTAATGGTTGGTGCATACATTTGAATAATAGTGGTATTAACTGGTGTTCCTTATTTTTGTTAAGTGCCAATGAGTCAGTTCTGAGACTAAATCTTTATGGGAGCAGAAAGCCTCATATCTCTCCTGTGGGGTAGTTGGTGGGCTTGTGGTTCACAGTCCATTGCTTAACCTGCAAAGCTATTATGCTCCCTGCTCTTCTTGTAGATTTATGGATATTATCCTATCACAAACAGCATTGTACTTCAAGACAGATCTTGAAATTTTCTTTTTGATGATGAATGGGACACCATTCCTCCTCAATTGTCCTTCGCAGCATAGTAAGCATACAGATGTTTGGTTCAAAACAATCAATACCAGTCCATTTCAGCTCACTGATGCCTAGGACATTGATCTTTATGTGTTCCATTTCATTTTTGACTACTTCCCATTTTCCTATATTCATACTTTGCACATGCCACTTTCTGATTATTAATGGGTGGCTACAGTTGTTTCTTCTCATTTTGAGCT